>NW_015166469.1:81908-104033 GCF_001447785.1 Gekko japonicus | reverse complement strand
GTGGGTACCCTAGGTATTGATCTGGAACCCCTCTATAACTGTGGTGAGGTAGCAATCTTGCAGGTGGTAAGGAGGAGAATTTGGGATATAGAGGCACAGATCATTAATGCCGGTAGTCTTGGAGTTTGTTCTCCCTATTCATTACCCCTCCTCCCCTTGCATACCTCCATGGTACCATATATTGCTAATTTGACAACTCCAGTTTTTAGGAGGGTTTTTATGCTTGCAAGGTTCAACCTTTTCCCCTCAGTAGTGGTTTCCGGTAGATACAGGGGTGTGCCATACAAGGATAGACTCTGTAACTGTAATCTTTGGGAACCTGATTCTATCACCCATATTCTCTTTCGCTGTCCTAAATATCTCGCTATGCGCAATGTTTTGATTCGCCCACTTCTCCCTGTGCAGAGAGATTTTCTGGATAGGGATTTAAATTTCTTTCTAGCAGACAAGAGTCCAGCAATAACACTATCTGTCGCTGAATTTTTGACTTATGTATGGAAGTCAAGAGTAGTACTTTGTAAATCTCGTAAACCATGTTAGGATTGCTTTGTATTTTAAGATAATGGGAATATTGGTTGTCGTTGTTTTAGTACTATCCCTTAAATTTTGCCTTTGTTCTGGTTATCTGTGTTATGCCAATAAAGGTTTCTGTTCTGACTCCTTTAATTGCTTCTGGCTGGTGGGAACCGGTCCCATGCACCTGAAATCCAAGCAGCATTGTCATCACATTGGGGATGCCACACTCCCTCCAAAGTCCTCCGCCGGGGATGAAGAGGGACCTATCGGGCAGTGTCCCACAGGGTGCACTGCTATCCCTCATGTTCTTCAATCTTTATGTAATGTCCTTAGGACAAATCATTCATAGTTTTAGGGTTGGCTGTCATCAGTATGCTGACGATACTCAGCAATATAAATCCTTATCCATATCTCCTGGCGATGTGGTGGAGGTCCTAAACCACTGCCTGGCAGCTGTGGTTAAATGGCTAAGGGTGAACAAATTGAAACTAAACCCTGGGAAGACAGATGTATTGCTGGTTGGGAAGGCTCTCTACTTTTGATGGGGTTAAGCTGACCCTTGTTGACTCAGTTAAGAGCCTCGAGGTTGTACTGGACCCAACATTATTGCTGGAGAAGCAAACTAATGCAGTTGCAAAAAAGACTTTCTTCCAGCTTGGCCTAGGTAAAAAAAATGGCTCCTTACCTTGAGAAGGATGATCTGGCCACCTGGATACATTCCATGGTGACATTGAGACTAGACTAGTATGCTAATGAGCTGTGTTGTCAGGGGTGTGGCCTAATATGCTAATGAGTTTCTGCTGTTGGGTGTGTTCTATTATGCTAATGAGTTCCTGCTGGGCTTTTTCTACAAAAAAGCCCTGCTTGTATGTAAATAATAAATAAATGTTTTTTAAAAAAGTAAATCTCTAGCCTTTTTCAGGAGATAAAATGAGAAAAGTGCAGTAAATTTTTGTCCAGATTGCCTGAAAAAGAATAGTGAGGGAAGGCTGCAAAACTGCCATAGTAGTGTGGGAATTCACTGCTCAACAGATCATGTGGAAGTTCTGTTGCATTTGCAGTGTCAATGAAAGCAACACACGTAATTACTGATGTGTAGATACAGTTTGCTGTGGGTTAAGAAAATCCATGTAATCCCATGATTTCTGGGGCTGTTCTACCATAATCTACTATCTATCCAAAAAAAGACAGGCAAATTTGTTACAGACCTATCAATAATGAAAGCTTTGATATCTCACTGCTGGATTAGTAGATTGAGCCAATCTCATATAGATGTCTTGTCCATTTTGTAAAACAAATTATGTCCAATGATTGTCAAATACGCCTTTGTCCTGTAGCTACAATATACAGCTGTTCTTTATTAAAATTTAAATTAAGAAAAGCGTCAACCACTCAGCAACTCCCATTATGTTGCCAGTTACACTATATTTACAGGATGAGTTTGACATGAAAATGGGAGCTCAGCTTTCTGGGAAACAAACTTTCACTCTCAGTGAATAAGCACTTGGCAGTATCAAAGTCATGGGGAACTCTGACCTTGTTTGTATGTTACACTGACATGAAAGGTACAACACTTCATGATTGCTGTCTCCTGGAAGAATGTGAACAACTAGTATGATATAACTGGTATGATCTCTTTCTAGCATGGTTAGTATTATAATTTATCAGCATATTGGTTAATGTCGCTGGGATAACTGCAGCAAATTAAAAGTAATTGTAGATGCATATGCCCTGACCTAGATGGCCCAGGCTAGCCTGATCTCATCAGCTCTTGGAAACTAGGTAGGATTGACCCTGTTTAGTACTTGGATGGGAGACCACCAGGGATGTTGCTATACAGAGGCAGGCAATGCAAACCACCTCTGTGCATCTCTTTCTTTGAAAACCCTACAGGGTTGCCATAAATTGGCTGCAACCTGACAACACTTTCCACCACCACAGATGCATATGAAAATGTGGGGCTTTCTGATGGTAGCTTGCAATGATATCAGGGGGCGTTGCATATGCTAATGAGTGATTATGCTAATAGCCTAGTAGCTCATTAGCATACCGTATGCTAATGAGCCCCCTGCAGCTCTTTTTCTAGGAAAAGACCCCTGCTAAAGAGACAGATAAAGACCTGGTAAGCCCACTGCAAAACTTGTATATAAATAGGTGCTGGTTTATCTTTGTAGGGCTCCCATTTACTTCCAAATCCTGGAAAGCTGAATTCATTATAATAGCTGAAGAATGTTCAGACAAAACAAACTTCTGAGTATTATCTCATTAACACTTATGTCTAGTTCTCTCTGAGTTGATAGAACAGATATGAGCCCACTGCAAGTGAAGGCTCATAAATCTGAATATTCCTCCATACAAAACCAGCATGAAAAAGCCAGCATGATATGTAGAAAGATTATAGACTAACCTGCTGTTGCAGAATTTGGGGTTACATGAGGCCTTTCTGTTCTTCTGCGCTATGTAGGTTTTACTTTAACTTAACTGACTCTGGTTTCTTAGTTTTGAAGTCCCATAAGCCTTTGCTCTTCTGCTGGCAGCCTAGGTGTATAAACTAAAGCCTTGCCCTGTAGATGTACCTTTGCCCGAATTCACATTTGACATTCTGCAGCCTTCCATATGCCAGGCTCCAAAGCCTAAACATATCTGTCTAGGTCTTTTTGACATTGCAACTAACAAAATATATCTGGGAGAAAATTTGTACAAGCAAAAGTTCATACTAGCAAAAATTCAGTTTTGGATGGGCTGGTATTTGGCAAGTCTACAATGTTAATTGACTTCTCCCTTGATTTTTATTGGCTGAAAGGAGTATAAAAAGGAGGCTTTCAGCTTTGTTCAAGGCTGTTTGGCCAAGACCTCACCTAGGCTTGAGTGAGTCTTGGTCCACAGTCCAGGAATTCCTTGTTCTTTCTGAAGTGTACACTATATCAGGTATTGGATTTTTCTATATTCTATTGGGTATTGATACTGAATATATGCAATTAAGTTTTACTTGTGTATGGTTTTAGAGTTGACAAATACTTTTAGTTTTGCTCCGGAAGCCTGAGTTTCCTAGCCAGACTCCACCCACCCATAGAAAAGAACTTTAATGGGATTGAAAATCCCTGGTAGAGGCCTGGATCCCTAAAATTCCCCTACACCTGCTCTATGCCATGTACTCTAGCACTGAGCCATGGGTGCTCCTCATTTTGTTTGCCAGATTCCCCAGACTTTAACATCAAAATTCTATTCAGATACTAGTGCAGGTAAAACTATGCTTTTGCATGGAGATCTTGTATGCCAATGTACAATTGAACTGAATGAAATGTCCATAAAATTCAGAGGAAATAAAAGAACATTCAAATGACCTAGAGAGTAAATATTAGTATAAGTTGCCCAAAACAGGAAGTCCATCCTTTTTGGTAATCCCTTCCCAGAAAAGCTAAGCTTCTTAATAAATCTCAGTTGCTGTGGAAGGAAAATCAAATAACTGGAGCAGCATTATTGACCTTTCCAAGTACTGGATTTAATTAGATGTTCATTATTACTACTGTAAATAAATTAGTCAATTGACCTCTTTCAATTTCTCTGCTGATGAGGTTCTAAACCTATTGGGAAAAATAAGGATGTGATAACAGTTTCTACTAACACTCTTTGTTGATTGAACTGGCTGCCTGTTAGATTATGGTCCCAGTTCATTGTGCTGATTTTGCCCTGTAAAGCCCTATATGGTCTGAGTTAAATCTACCTATGGAGATACTCTGTCCGTATAAATTATTCCCTCAGTCGGCATAATATGGGGAACTCCTGCTGATAGTCTTGGTGAGGAGGCCTAACAGAGTCTTTTCAGTAAAGGCCTCTTCATTACACAATCTGCTGCCTAGAGAGACTTTTTGAAATAAATTGATAAAGGCTTTCAGGATGCATAAAGCTGCACAATATCTTGGGATTAGAGTAAAATGCAATAATCAAATTGTATTTATTATTTACATTGTCAGATTAAGCCATGTTGAGGCACTAATCTTTGTCAAATTTAAGAGCCCACACAGCATTATCCTCCCAAAATGGTAGTTTTAGCTTTTTCTTTTTCTGTTTAGAGCCCTCTCATGATCTGAGGCTCTAAACTGAAGTTTAATGTGCACAAATCCAGTTCTGATTATGTACCGGAATTGTTAGCTGCTTTTCAGTGTTTCAAAGATTCATCTAACAAATAGAATTCAACAGTAATGCCATTAAAACAACACTAAAACCAGTAATTAAACGAAAAGATAAGTTTAAATAATTCTAATAAGTTAAAAAAAAGCTTGGCTTCAAAGCTATAATGCTTGATACTGGGAAGAATTAAATCAGGTAAAACACTTCTTGAGAGAATATTAAAACTGTCCTTTCTATTTCATAATATACCTATTCAGTTGGAACACAAATTATTGAAAGCATGGCAGAAAGCAATTTAGCTGCTTATTTGGAATAATTCTGAAGATGAGTTTTAAGTCATCTTAAGATCCATGGAACAGAGGATCTTAATTTGTCCATGTTGGATCCATGGTAGATTTTAAGAGGGAATTGCGCTACCCATCAATCCTTTTGTGATCAGATTCTGTGAAAAATTTAGTTGCATGCAGATTTATTGTTAGAAAAATATGTGAATAGGTTGTCTCATAGAATCATAGAATCACAGAGTTGGAAGGGGCCATCTGGTCCAGCCCCCTGCTCAAGGCAGGATCCGCCTAAAGCATCCCTGGCAAGTGTTTGTCCAGCCGCTGCATGAAGACTGCCAGTGAGGGGGAGCTCACCACCTCCCTAGGCAGCTGATTCCACTGTTGCACAACTCTTACTGTAAAAAAGTTTTTCCACCCTTAATTTAAACCCATTATTGTGAGTCCTATCCTTTGCTGCCAACAGGAACAGCTCCTCGCCCTCCTCTAAGTGACAGCCCTTCAAATACTTCAAGAGAGCAATTATGTTCCCCCTCAATCCTGATCATCCTCATCACTCTCCTCTGCACCCACTCCATTCTGCCATCCTGTTTGAAGTGAGGCCTCCAGAACTGCACACAATACTCCAGGTGCAGCCTGACCAATGCAGTGTACAGTGGGTCTATGACATTTTGTGATTTGGATGTTATGCCTCTGTCAATACACCCCAAGATCACATTAGCCATTTTGTTGTTATTTTTCTGTTATTTAAACTTACTGTCTACCCGTACCCCAAGATCTTGCTCATACACACTGCTATCCAAAAGCATATCCCCCATCCAGTATGCGTGTTCCTGGGTGTTTTTTTTACTCAGATGTAGAACTCAGCACTTATCCTTGTTAAATTGCTCACAGAGCTTTTGTTCTAATTCTGTAGAAGTTCTGTCTAATGATAGATTCACCTAAGCTAGCCACGCCGATCCATGCTACTTGTAACCTTAAGGCAAGAATGCTGGAACACACATGGGGCTGCCCTTGAAGCTACTCATAAAATTCAATAAGAGAATGCAGCTGCTTAGTTACTGACCAAAGGGGCTGCAGTCTTTGGAGTAAAGGAAGTGCTGTCAAGTCACAACCTACTTATAGCAATCCCAGCAAGGGGCTTTCAAGGCAAGTGAGAAGCAGAAATTGCTTGCCATTGCCTTCCTCTGCAGAGTCTTCCATGGAGGTCTCCCATCTATGTACCAACCCTGCTTAGCTTCTGAGATCTAACAAGATTGGGATATAACATGCTGCCTTCCCTCTCTCTGGAGTCTACATACTTGCTACCTATTTGTTCTGGTCAGTTCAAGCTGCTGGTTCTTCTCTTTGAAACCCTTTGCCACTTGGGACCTGCATACTTAAAAGACCATCTCTTCCTGTATGTGCCAGTGTAGCAATTACATTCATCTCAGCTGGTTCTTTTGACTGTTTCCTCCTGCAGCTTAGTGAGAACTTCTGCTACCACAATGGCAACTTCTTATGTTTTCTGAGCCGAGAAACTACTTAGAAAGTTGTATGAATTGTTTAGAAGGATATTTAAGGGTGGATAAAGGTAATTAATTTTGGGCCCTTCTTTCAGATTAATGGGCTATTTCTGTTGGTATCTTTTGATATTTGTACATTTGTTTTATAATATTTATTGTTTAAATTATTTGGTTGACTAGGTTCTCAGTATTCCCTCTTTTTGTGAGAAACTTTAAGAAGACATTTTGGCCAGGGGAAATCTCTCCTTATATATAATTAAGTTTTGGTGGGGCCACCATCCTATGGAGTGGTGAAAAAAAATGCGCTCCCTCAGCCATTGGCCCGTCGGCTACCGCTCGGGGCAACGGGCGTGCCATTGGCTGGGTGGGTGGGTGGGAGTGATGAGCCTTGTCACCTTGGCCCGCGCGGCCCTGGACCAGGCAGCGAGCGGCCAGTGGAGAGACAGATGAGGCTGCGGTGGGTGAGAGGTGCCGAGGCGGCCACGTCACACTTCCCTCGCTTGGTGCGGTCTGGGCCGGGCAAGCTGCATGCCCTTCTTTGGGACGTGGGTACTCCACCCCCCCTTCACAGCCTTTTGGGGGGAGCTGGTGAGGGGCAGTGGCGCTGAGCTGGCCACCACGGGCCCGTTTCCGCCGCTCCACCCCCCACCTTCACAGCATTTTGGGGGAGCTAGTGAGGGGCGGCGGCACTGAGTTGGCCGCCACGGGCCCGTTTCCGCCGCTCCACCCCCCCACCTTCACAGCCTTTTGGGGGGAGCTGGTGAGGGGCAGCGACACTGATCTTCACTCTCTCTTCCTTTCTCCCTATCTCCCTTCATTCTTTCCCTCTCTCACTCTTTCTCTCTTCCTCCCCAACGCTTTGACTTCTTCCCCCCTTCATCCTCCCTCCCTCCATCTCTGCCTGTCTGTCTTTCTGACTGTCTGTCTCCTCCCCTCCCCTTTCTTCCTTCCTTCAGTCCTTCCTTCCATCCTTCCTTCCATCCTTCCTTCCTCTCTCTATAGCTGGCAACCATAACTTTTTAAAGAGTGCATTAGGAGAGCCAGAATGACCTCTCGTGACTGATGTCCAAGCGGCCTTGCGGACATCAGACAGGAGCAGACATCAGATGGGAGTGGTCCAAGCGGACATCAGACGCGAGAGGCACCATTTGCCCCTAGGAGTGGAAGGCCACCACCACTACGCTCAGGGAGGTGGGGGAACCTTTCATGTCCCCCTGCAGCTGCTGCTGTTGCCGCCACTGCTGGCGGTGGCCATAACTTTTAAAAGAGTGCCTTAGGAGAGCTGGGGGAGCTGGAATGACCTCTCGCTGCTCAGACATCAGACACGAGAGGCACCATTTGCCCCTAGGAGTGGAAGGTCACCACCCTGGGGCTCAGGGAGGTGGGGGAACCTTTCGCACGCCCTCCCTGCAACTGCCACTATTGCCGCCACTGGCCCATTTCTGCTGCTCTACCCCCCACCTTCACAGCCTTTCAAGGGGAGCAGGTGAGGGGCAGCGGTGGTGGCGCTGAGCCAGCCGCCGTGGGCCCATTTCCGCCACTCCACCCCCCCACCTTCACAGCCTTTCAGGGGGAGCAGGCAAGGGGCGGTGGTGGCAGCGGCAGTGGTGAGTCGCCCACCGCAGACACGTTTTCACCACTACCCCCCCTCTTCACTCTCTCTTCCTTTCTCCCTATCTCCCTTCATTCTTTCCCTCTCTCACTCTTTCTCCATTCCTCCCCAATGCTTTGACTTCTTCCCCTCTTTCATCCTCCCTCCCTCCATCTCTGCCTGTCTGTCTTTCTGACTGTCTCTCTCCCCCCCACCCTTCTTCCTTCCTTCCTTCCATCCTTCCTTCCTCTCTCTCTCCCAACCCATCCATCCATCTATCCATCTATCCATCTATCCATCTATCCATCTATCCATCCATCTATCCATCTATCCAATCTATCCATCTATCCAATCTATCCATCTATCCATCTATCCATCTATCCACCACCCACCCACACACCCACTCTACTTTTCTAGGGCTCGTTGTCTTCATCCACAATGGGCTTTGCTCCTTAGTTGGATATAAATTAAAAAAACTAAAAAAAAATCCAAGTAAGTTAAATTTATGGCTAGGGCATCTGAAGGATGGATAAATATTGTGTGGCATTAGAATAGTTGCTTTGCAAATTTCCATCAAGACCACACATGTGGAATCATTAGAAGATACTTGAAATTATTTGTTTGAAACATAGTAAAAGTTGGGGTCACAATGGCAGTTTAGTCCAATTTAGTCCATAAATCTTGTACTTTTATGGTACAATCACAGACTTACCTTGCTGTTGTGAAACAATGAAGGGAGACTTTATACCTCTGTGGTGGAAATACAATGAAGCTATGAAAATTTGAGAGAACAGTTGGGGGGAAATTGGAACAGTGATAGGATATTCCATTCCAAATTATCTTCTAGTTTGCTTGTCAAATCATTTGGGGAGGCACATAGTAAGAAACCCACAAGAGGTACAGCCTCATGCTAAGCCCCAGTCATAGTACATCACTATGCTGGCATGGCACTAGCACTAGCAGTGTTAATTGGTATCCTGTGCTCACTCAGAAAAGGTAAAATATGCACACCCACCCCCCTCCAAGGTGTGGAGAACCTAACAATCGTCCTGGAGTTTGTAGCAACTCCTCCAAAATGGACTAATCATGGCATGGCATGCTGATGACATCATTATGACAGTCGATAATGGAACCAGCCAATTTAGCAGAGTAGTCTTAAATGAAGTCCAATCAGCATAATTCCAAGGATTTCACTTTAACTGAATTGTGGATTGGGTTGTATATTTATTAAATCTCTTGAATCCAGACATAAATATTGGTGTAGTTTGCTGGTGAAAGAAAGCTCAGGCATGCATACATCCAAGTCTTTTAAAACCAAACACTCATTTTGTACTAGCTGAAAATTTCCCATTCTTCTGTTTATGTTCAATGACAGGTAAAATCTCTCTGTCTTCTGGCAAAGAAGGGTATCTTTGTAGAACATTGCAATGAATTCCTTACAGCTATTTTAGTAATCCATCAGGATGCTTTTCCCTCCTTCTGGATTAAAGCCATTATCAAGCCAGTTGTCAGAAAGTATCAAGTGATGAAATACAGACAGCTAACTTTAAATTTGTATACAGACATGGTTATTACAACCGTGTTCTGAAAAGCATTGGCTTTTAATAAAGTCCCTCTAGAGATCAATTATCAGGTTTTATCTGCTTTCTATAATATAATCTGGAAATTTTCAATTAAAAAATGTTTGTTAAACTGAAAGCAAACTATAGATCAGAGGAATGCCATTTCTCTATGAATTAAACAATGCTAATTGGGCCAATGTATCTATTTAGCACATAATATTATAGGTTACAGTTTATGAATATTAATGAAATCTGAGCACCTCTAAATAGTTAAGCTTTTATTAAAATATAAAATATAGAGTCTTAGCAGAATATTATGAATTTAGGTTATACTTATTGGTAGCAGCACAACTGAAATATGCTAAACATCCATATAGATCAAATGGCAACTATGTCCTAGCAGAACAGATGACTCCTAAACAAAGTTACATTGATCAATGAATTTAGAATATCATAACAGTGTAGGATTGCATTGTAAGACAGTAATCAGTTCCATCTTAACTCTTTGATTTTTATTTATTTATTTATTTTATTCAATTTATACCCCGCCCTCCCCGCAATGCAGGCTCAGGGCGGCTTACATAGGGGCAAACGCCAATATAAAACATAATTTTACCGGTTTTTTTCTGGGTTTGAGACCTAGACAACAGCTTCAGTAAGTTTCTGCAATGAGTAAAACTGAGAATAAAACCTTAATTTGTTAAAAAAAAATTGGTACATATGGCAATGCCTAAAAGAACAGCAAGATTGACATTTGGCTATGGATAATGAAGTATAGAAACTATGTGTCCACATTGATAAGTTACAAGACAGCGAAGATGTTAGATAATGATGCCAAGAAGTGCAACCTGCAGTTGTGGGAAATCTTTGAAGGTGCTGAAGAAAAACAATTGTCTTTTGTAGAAAGCTAATTTTTTTTAACCCCCCAGAGGGGATTTTTATTGCATTTTTTATAACACTACAAACTACAACAGAAAATGGGAGGGGGAACTACATTTATAGGATAAAGAAAGATACCCACTGCTGACTAAAAACCCAAGAGAGGAGATCATCCCACCACCTTAACCATACATTTAGTCTTAATTCCGTTAATCTTACTGTCAACTGAGTCAAGTTTAACATTATCTTTTTCAAATCTAAAGTTTAACTGTCATACAGAAACACCCCAAAGCATCTCACTTCAACATTTTTTAAAGGCACAATTCAGAATCCTTCAGCCTTTACTTCTCCTTGCCTTGTCTCTTCCGAAGTTTATAAGGACTTTTAGGGGCTGCTGCCCCTTTCTCTGATAGAGAGTCCTCCCCGGAGGATTCCGAGTCCAGCTGGCCATTGGACTTACTGTCCTCCCCCTTTTCTCCTTCCTTCCCTGGCCCTCCCATCTGGACATTTAAAAATTCCCGTGCTTTCTGGACAGAGTCAATCTTTTCTTTTTTATCCTTGATTTTGAAGGTTACGCCTTCTGGAGTTAACCATCTATATCCAATTGCATTTGTCTGTAGAAAAAGAATTAATTCTTTATATTTCTTTCTCCTTTGTCTTATTTCAAATGGAATGTCTTTTAACGTCCTGATGGTTGTCTCTGGCAATCCCTGGAAGCGAAGGATCATATTAGCCTTTTTCATTTGTAATTGTAGCAGTTGATCTTCCGTAGAAACTTGCTTCTTTTCCAGCTTTTGAACTTTCTTTTTCACCTTTTGTGCAGTGGAGTCCACTTCTTTCACCTTTTCAGCCATTCCATTCATCATTTTAAGTGTCTCTGTTATCTGTGTCTGCTGTGTGGTGATGCACTGAGTCATTTTCGACATCTGATCCTTGAGGTTACTCATTTGGTCCAGTAGAGGGTGCATGGATTCTGTCAAAGTCTTTGCCAGCTCGTTAGCTCCTTCCAGTTTAGGGCTCTCCGTTAGTTTCGATTTTGAAAGTTTCTCTTTCTCCGTCCTCTTCCCCGCCATCTTTCTTAGTTTTTTACTTTGAAAAATATTTTGAAAGTCTCTGAATATGTGCTCCAACACCTGAACTCGCCTTGGTAAGTATTTCGTAACAGTTATGCATGCCTTCTCTTCCGCTCCCCCCCTTCCATTTGCTCAAAAGTTCATGCGGTTAGGAGGCGTCCCTCCCCCGCCCACTTCACTTTCCGTTTTTCAACATGGGGTAGGGAGCTTTCTTTTTCTCTTTAACCATCATTTCGCTCAGTCAGACTCACGTTCATATCTGGTCTTCCGACCCCGCTTTACTTCATTTCATCTGTTCGATCTCCTACGCTTGCCCCGGTCAGCGTCACTAGGTCCCATTCGAACACTGCGCTGGAAGGACCATTGGGATGGAGGAGCACCTCAATTCACCCACAACGCGTAGGCAAAGAGGCAACTCCTCATAAGTCCCCTGGCTAGGAGCCTTCCACCAGGCTCCCTAGGGGGGTAACGGGCCAGCGCTCCCCCTCCTTCCCGCCATGCATAGACCTCATCCCCGGGAGGTCCGGGAGATGCATCTGTCTAGCGTACCGCCATCAACCGGAAACTGTAGAAAGCTAATTTTTAAAAAAACTGAGCAAATAAAATGCTGTTAGCTGCCACTTTTTGATTTAAAAATATACATGGTGGGTTGAACAAATGTTTGCAAATGTAGCTCAAGGCAAAGATAAATCATAAAAATATTGGAGAATGCAAAAAAAGTGCTTAAGGAGTGATATCAAACGATTAAAATTAACATAATTCATATGATCACGATTTAAATTTAGACCAATTAATAACTGGGGTAGCATACCAATGCTATCTTAATGACAGATTTATACAAATATACAAGAAATTTAGTAGGCTACATAATAGCATTGAATGTATTATCTATGAAGAATGACCTGAATTTTGAATTCCTATTATTATTATTATGATTATTTACTTGTTCTTTGTCACTCTTAGTTTTTAAAGAAAAAAAAGGGGAAATCCATCAGCATGATCTTCACTGTCCATTTCAGGTGTTTGTTTTAGTAATTCTAGGCCTTTGGCAGCACAGACTCCTATAGCTTTTAGGCTGCCTACAAACAACTTTATACTTGTTCATAAAGAGCCAAAGAGCCAAAAGGTAGCATCATATAGAAGGAAATGTACACAATAGCTAATGCCCTATCAAGTTATTCTAACTATTGGTGTGACTGTAATACAGCTAGTTTAATATTCGGGATGGAATAGGTACTGAAAAGAGGCTGCTGAAATAGGTTTTATGTTGTTCCAGGAATTAAAAACATGTTTCCTGCCTCAACTGTATATTATTAATACAAGGAATCTGTTCAAGTCAAGCTGTTCTAAAAACGTCTGCCAGCATCATACATCTGTTTTAAATCCCCCCTATATTTATAATGAAAAGTTAAGGAAAGATGTTATACTCTACAGAGTATGGATGCTCTCAAAGTTTTCTCCAAAATATAATATAATTACATGCTAATTTAGCAGCCTACTCCCTTGCTATAAGCAATTTAACATTCTTTTTTTTATAGTCTTCAGTCAGAGTCTACATACAGAAAATAAATAGCATTTTTTACAGTATTTGTCTGTCCATTTTTGATGCCAAGTAGAATGTTGTCCTCTCTTCCTGCCTTGGAGACAAAAGGCATTACAAAGGCAATAAAAAGCCATCTTGTGTGTACTATGAATAATGTTTCAGTAGCTCAAGGCAAAGAGCAAAAAGCCAAATTTCCAAAGGGAACCCTCTCTGGAGAGTTTCACAGAAAATGTTCTCACTGCCAATCTCTTGATTAAGAGATATACAGAAAAATTCTGCCCAACCGTTTGAACTTGAATTGCTTAAAACTATATGAAAAATTATATGCCACAAATTTGTGAAACTCTCCCTGAACCCTTGAAACAAGAAAACAATTTTCAGAATTATCTTTATCCATCTGCTTTCTTTTCTACTTTAGTGAGACGTCTTTGGAGACAGTCCTAACACTGTTGCTTAAGCACAGTTCTTGGTTAGATGATTTTAGATCATCTCAAGTTTCTTGATTACACCAAAAATGTATCTGAGTATTGTGGCATTTAGTATTTAGGCTTTAGCCTAAAAACATTTGACATTTCAGGCTGTAGGGTTGCCAGCTTTGGTTTGGGAAATACCTGGAGATTTTGGGGATGGAGCCTGGAGACCTTAGCAGGGTATAATGCCATAGAGTTTGCCCTCAAAAGCAGCCATTTTCTCCAGGGGAACTGATCTTGGTCACTTGGAGATCAATGGTAATAGCGAGAGATTGGCAAGGCTATATTAGGGCCATTTTACACTTTCACCTTTCTGTTGTTGAACCCAGATGTAAGACTGGAACATGTTATACAAAAGTGATAACACAGTATAGTATATAACAACCCAAAAAAGCACTGTATAAATAATGCAATCAAAGGCACTAAGCTGAAGTGCAAAGGAACAAAGAATATTTATATAACACAACGTGTACAAACAGATACAATATAGTGTATACATATGACATACAACAATACAGAGTGTACAAAAGAAGCCAGCACACAGGACATAGGATGAAGATACGAAGACTCCGGATACCAATCTTCGTTTTGTTGATACTTCTTCAGTTGTACCATACAGCTACAATAATAATAATAATCAGCCCGGCAATTAATACTAATATTTACAACCTAATCAAAGCTAATTTATGAACTCACAATATTTACCTTCATCTAGTGCTCAATATATAGAAGCCTTCATGTTATATATGCAGGGAAAATTATCCTATAAAAACAAAGTTGCTCTCATATTTCCTTTATAACATTTAAAAACATGTTATAAACTGATGTTATAAAAGGACATAATGCTTACCACAATTCACATGAAGCTAGTTTAAGCAGGGCAACAGATCATCAAGAGAAAACATTCTAACATTGTCGATAAGCCTCTGAGTTCCACCAACACTTACAAGCTACATACATCAGGAAGTAACATGTATTTGGCATCATAGCTATCAGATTCTTGAAGTTGTAAAGGACAAAGACCAGGGGTCATTTAGTAGAAAAAGAGGTGCAGAAACACATTAGGATAACTCATTAGCATAACTTATTTGCATATGCCACACACCCCTGACATCACTGGAAGTGTGTCAGAAGGCAACACCCACTGCTCAGGCTCCACTGGACTGTTTTGGATTGCTAACTATGGGGGGGGGAATGTGCAGATCTGCCCTCACAGAGGAGGGAGAGCTTGTACCTGAAGGCGGGCCGGGGGGGGGCTCTGCAACTTACCTGGCTGCTTCTTGCTCCTCATGGCCCAACTAAGGGCTGCTGGGAGCAGGGGGTGGGGCTTGTTGCATGTGCCCACCCCCTGGGCTCCTTGCTGCCGGAGCTCCGCTCCTGTACGCTCCCGCAGGAAATGAGCCCTGACAAAGACTAAGCCATGTTGCTACTCATTATGCAACTACTAAATTACAATGACTGGTAAAGGTCATAAGGACTAGTGCTCAATATACAGAAGCCTTCATGTTATTGTGCAAGGAAAAATATCCTATAACAAAATACAACAAATTGCTCTCATAAGTACCTAAGAAATTTAAGAATATATCATAAACAGCTGTTATAAAAGCACAAGATGCTTACCACTTCACATCAAACTAGTTAAGCAGGGCAACCAATCATCAGTAGAAGTGCATTCTTACATTGTTAGTAAGCCTCTGAGTTCCCTCTACATTTACAGACTACATATATCAAAAAGGGACATGTGTTTGGCATCATAACTATCAGATTCTTAAAGTGGTAGAGGACAAAGACTAAACCAGATTGCTACTCATAAGTAGCTACTAAACTCTAATGATTGGTTAAGGCCATAAGGGTAATATGTTTTGAGATGAAATATCCAATATGCTTCACGTTGTCTCAATTTTCTCTGCAGATCTGTATGATTATATGGGTGTGTTTTTAAAACCTCCAAAATGACACGCCCACAACAATGTTAGAATGTTTTCTCTTGATGATCTGTTGCCCTGCTTAAATTAGCTTCATGTGAATTGTGGTAAACATTTTGTCCTTTTATAAGGCTGATTATTATTATTATTACAAGGGGCGGACCCGCGATACTCGCGGGGGGGAGGGACCTCCACACATGAGGCAGAGGAGGAAGCAGGAGGAGGAGGTAAGTTCCCCCCCATCCCGCCGGTTCCTCCCCTGTCTCCTCTACCCCCCTCCACCCCCCCGCTCGATCTCCCCCTCTTCCTCCCCCCCGGCTCTGAAGCGAGGCCCGAGCGGCTTGCCACTCGGGCCTCACTGCTGTTCCCCCCCTGGCTTCGAAGCAGCGGTGGTGGCGAGGGAGTTCGCAGAGCATTCCCTGCGCATGCAGGGGCGCCTTTCGCTATTAGATATATAGATTGTAGCTGTATGGTACAACTGAAGAAGTATCAACAAAACTAAAATTGGAATCCGGAGTCTTCGTCTCTTCGTCCTATGTCCTGTGTGCCGACTTCTTTTGTATACTCTGTGTTGTTGTATATGTATACACTATATTGTATCTGTTTGTACATATTGTGTTATATAAATATTCTTTGTTCCTTTGCACTTCAGCATAGTGCCTTTGATTGTGTTATTTATACAGTGCTTTTTTGGGTTGTTATAGACTGGAACATGTTACCACAACAATTTCTCCTAATCTAGCATTAAAATTAGTTACATGACTAATGAAGATAAGAGGGAGTCTTGCTTTTGAGTTGTTACCTACTTAACCCTCTTTTTGTCCGTCATTCTGGCAATCCAAAGCCACCCCCTTGTATTTTCCTCTTTATAAACATGCAACTGAAACACAGAGTGGGGAAAAAATCTCCAAGAAAGAGTGCTTTTATACCAGACAAATGTTGGCCAAGGGATGCCCCCTCCACCACTTCTCTGCTGTAAATTCTCCACTCCCAAAGTACCTTCTAATTAAAACAAACAAAAACCACTGGATCTTTCAGTCTGCTTTAATATAATGTGTATTCCAAGGCAGAATCAATTCCAGGCTTGAATTCAGCCCTGTCCTTGGAAGGAATAGCACATTTTTCTATATCTGCATTACAAAATATCCTGATTACATTGCGTTTACCTATTTTACAATGCTTGTGTTCTGCATGTCCCTCCTTTCCTACATTGCACATTGTTCAGCTCTGGGTCTACATATATCGGATTGTGGCTGAGCTAGCTGGGCTTAGTTTGGTATGACTCAGATTCCTTGCTCAAATTCGGTGTCTTGACAATGCACAGGATCATCATCTAGGCAATCAACCTTTTAGCAAAATCTGGACATTTTCTAGTGTGTACTCGCATGATAATGGTGCAGCATGAACAAACCAAGAAAGAACAGAAGTATTAATAGTTAAGACGGTGGTGAGACAAAGCACAACATTGACTCTGCTTTTAGCAACCCAGAATGCTGGGAGAAAAGCACGATTTCTCCTCCACTTCTCATCTTACTCTGCTAGAAACTGAAGCAACATCATCTGACCTCTTTGAAGTGTAATGCAATGCCATGAAGGTCTGCATAGATACCCAGCTTTGCATTGTACAGTTTCTACAGGTCAGGTATGCTGCGTTCATGTTAATTCAAGAGAAGTATACAGAGAAGGTGTAGTGCTGGCAGGCCATGAGACAGAACTCAAGGGGGATGTTTCCTCCCTTTTCCATTTAGCCATTTGATTTGCACCTAAGCTTCCTGTCAAATGTTTGATGAATAAACCCTCAAGAGGCATTTTATTATTCTGCCAAGAATCCTTTACAGACCTATACAAATAAAGGGTGGGGGTGGAGAAACACCCATTCCTGTGGAGGTCTGTCACAATAGTTTTATTCATGCAATCACATTTTACAAGTAATTTAATCTGCTCTTTTATATATTCTAAATGCCTAATAATGATGGGCTATGCCAGTTCAAAGAAAAGGAACTAACAAAATCTGCCTGATTCTCACACTTTAATGAGCCTGGACATGTTCATGCTGGATGGCTTGGATAAATAAATACTCATTTCCCTTCTTGCTGGCAGATGTTGGGTGGTTTTTTTTTTTTTTGCTGTGCATACCTGAAGAATCTGCTTTTGTGATATATGAAATGTTTTGCTCAGAGGGGAACAAGTGTTGAAAATTGGACTACAGAGCTATTAGGCAGGATTACTATTACAGTAAATCCAGGGGCTAGTTCAGAAGCTTACCGCTTCCTCCATGGGGAGCACTCCTAGCCGTGTGGAAAAGATAACAGGTCACCAGTTACAGCTGCTGCTTTCCAGAAGTTGATATTTTGGTGTGTGTGACAACACACTTTTTAGCCATCAGGTAGTTACTGGGAGTTACATTCTCACAATGAGAATGTCTGTGATGTATACGTGATTCAGAAAGCAACTCTCTGGAAAGCACTGGCAGTGCACAGGGATACAGATGCAGATTCACATTTATATTGGTCTCTTATACCAATATACATTTCTATGCTGTTCAGTGGACAAAAGGGGAATGACAAAGAAAATAAGAATATAAGAAAAGCCATGCTGGATGAGGCCAATGGCCCATCCAATACTAGGTGTCACTCAGTGGCCAAAACCCAGGTGCCATCAGCAGGTCCACCAGTGGGGACAGAACCCCAGATGTCCTCCCACTGTTGCCCCCCAAATACCAAGAATACAGAGCATCATTCCCCCAGACATAGTGTTCCATCTATATGGCTCATAGCTACTGATGGACCTCTGCTCCCTGTGTTTATCCAATCCCCTCTTGAAGTGTCTATGCTTGTAGCTGCCACCACTTCCTGAAGCAGTGAAATCCACATGTTAAATGCACTTTGGGTGAAGAAGTCTAAATCTAAATCTACTGCTCATCAGTTTCATTGAGTGCCCACAAGTTCTTGTACTGTGAGAAAGGGAGAAAAGTACTTCTTTCTCTACGTTCTCTATCCCATACATAATTTTGTAAATCTCTATCATGTCACCTCTCCGTTGTCTCTCCAAACTAAAGAGCCATAACCTCTTTAACCTTTCTTCATAGGGAAAATGTTCCATCCCCTTAATCATTATAGTTGTTCCTTTCTGCACCTTTTCCATTGCTATGACATCTTTGTTGAGGTGCAGTGACCAGAACTGTATACAATAATCCAAATGAGGCTGCACCATAGATTTATACAGGGACATTGTAATACTGGCTGATTCATTTTCAACCCCCTTCCTAATAATCCCCAGCATAGCATTTGCCTTTTTCATTGCAGTTGCACACTGAGTCAACATTTTCACTGAGCTATCTACCATGACTCCAAGGTGTCTCTCATGGTCAGTTACAGCCAGTTTAGACCTCATCAACGTGTATTTATAGTTAGGATTTTTGGCTCTGATGTGCATTATTTTGTATTGCCCACATTGAACCTCATTTGCCACATTGACGCCCACTCACCCAGTCTTCACTGATCCCTCTGAAGTGCCTCACAGTCCTCCCTGGTTCTCACAGCCGTGAACAACTTAGTGTTATCCGCAAACATAGCCACTCACTGCTTTACTCCAAACTCTAAATCATTAATGAACAAGTTAAAAAGCAATGGACCTAGTACGAAGCCCTTAGGTATCTCACTGCTTACCACCTTCCACTGTGAAAACTGCCCATTTATATTCTGTTTCCTGTTAATTAACCAGTTTTTAATCCTCAAGAGGACTTGTCCTCTTATCCCATAACTGCAAAATTTACTTAGGAGCCTTTGATGAGGACCTTTATCAAAAGCTTACGGGAAGTCTAGGTAAACAACATCTGTTGGGTCTCCCTTGTCCACATGCTTGTTCACCCCCTCAAAGAACTCTAAAAGGCTAGAGTGTAGGGGTGGGCAAGAACTGGCACAATGGAGATTTGTGAACCATGAACCTCCATGAACCTTTCTGTTTAATGAACTGGTTTGAGGTTCATGATGTGTCGCAGCTTGCAGACTGACCAGCCTGTAATTTCCGAGATCTCCTCTGGAACCTTTTTTAAAAGATGGGGGTTACATTAGCTACCTTCCAGTCCTCAGAAATGGAGGCCAATTTTAGTGATTGCACATTTTTGTCAGGAGATCCACAAGTTCACATTTGAGTTTTTCAGAACTCTTGGATATATGCCATCCGGGCCTGGTGATTTGCCAGTTTTTAATTTGTCCATCAGTCATAGGACCTCCTCTTTCATCACCTCAGTTTGACTCAGGCCTTTTGAAACCCCTCCTGAAATCGGCATTTCTGGAGTGGGCAAGCACCTCCCATCTTCCACAGTGAAGACAGAGGCAAAAAAAGCGCATTCAGGTTCTCAGCCATTTCCCTATCATTCTTTAGTAATCCTTTTACCCCTTGGTCATCCATGGGCCCCACTGCTTCCATGGTTGGTTTACTGGTACTAATACATTTGAGGAAATTTTTATTATTGGTCTTTATGTTTTTTGCAATATGTTCCTCATAGTCCCTTTTTGACTGTCTGATCATCGACTTACATTTTATTTGTCAAAGCCTGTGCTCCCTTTTATTTACCTCACTTGAACTAGCTTTCCACCACTAAAAGGAATCCGTCTTACCTTTTACAGCTTCCATTACTTTGTTCATTAACCATGCAGGCCATTTTTAATACCTATACGTACCTTTCCTGATCTGTAGTATACATTTTATCTGAGTTTCTAGGATTGTAATTTTAAATAGTCTCTAAGCTTACTGAAGGGATTTGATCCTCCTTACCTTTCCTTTCAGTTTCTTCTTCACAACTTCTCTCTTTTGAGAGAAGTTACCCCTTCTAAAGTTAAATGTGGTTGTGTTCAGTGACCATCTGCTCCATTGCAGTCTTTGAGAGTATCTAGAAACCCAATATCTTTTTCCTGACTTGAACACATATTGACACAATCAATGTGTGCCCCCCCCACTTGTTTAATCTTTTTCTTAATGACTTTGCCCCTTTTATGTCATTAGTTGATGGCCATAGCCCTAGACTTGGCTCGGCTCTTATTCCCTTGCTATTATACGCAGACAACACGGTTCTTTTGTCTACATCCTGTGTTAGATTAAATCGCTTATTAAATTGTTGCCATGAATACTGTGTGATTAATGGACTGGAGCGATGAACTATGAAAAATCAAAGATATTGGTCTTTCCCTATTCCCAGAAATTATATGTGGGCTAATAATGGCAATAAATTTGAACAGGTCAAGCATTCCAAATACTTGGGTGTCCACTTTCATTCTAGTGCCACTTGGACCCATCACCTCAGAATGGCTATTAATGTAGCTAAAGTCAGTGCTGCAGCAATCTCTCGTTTTTATTTTTCTGATCATGGTAACCAAAATGTGCCAGCTGCACTGAAAGCTTTTAATGCTAAAACTGGAGCTCAGTTATTGTATGGAGTACCCCTATGGACTGAAGCAATTGACTCTTCAGTGGAATGTGTCCCTTCTACCTTTTTGTGAAAGATCATGGGGGTACCCATGTGTGTTCTATATGCTGCCTTATGTTTGGAGTGTGGACAGAATTTGATGGCTACTAAGGCATGGATCCACACCATTAAAATTTGGTTGCAACTCCACTTCAACTCTGCCCCCTCTAGTTATAGCTACCAACTACTTTCTGAACCTGCCAATTCTAGTTGGCTATCTCACACCAAAGCCAACATATGCTCTTTGAATTTACCCTTAGAATCTCTATCTTTGCTTTCTGAGCCTGAGGCTTTTTTTTTTAATCTAGTTTATTGGGCTCAGAGTTGCAAACTCTCTATAGCTTGGCTAACAGAACCTGTTCTCCCTTAAATTTAGGGATTGCTCCAAATGCAAATCTTCCAGCTGTATATCTGTATCAATTTATAGCTCCAAATTTGCACAGAGCCATCTCCTTGGCCAGATTTAATGTTCTTCCTTCCGCTCTTCTCTCTGGCAGATTCCAGGGGATCCCCTGTTCTAGCAGGTGCTGTACTTGTATGAAGGACTGTGTTGAAACTGTCCCCCACATTCTTCTTCAATGTCCCTTTTACTTGGCACCCTGTCAGGACCTTCTGTACCCTGTATTAGCTCAATTCTCAGAGATTCCTGAAGATGTTAAGGTTCTTTTTTTGCTTGATAATCCAGATACGGAAATAATAGTAGCAAGGTTTCTTCTTAGTGCTATGGCTATACGTTCTGATAAGTAATACTAACCACTAGGTTTTTCTGCTTTTATGCTGTTTTTCTGTGTCGTAGCTCCAATTTTACCCTATATGGATTTTCCAATCTGTATTTAATCTGATCTCCTATTGTATGTATATACATATGCCAATAAAGGCTTGTCAAAGTAAAATCAATGTGTGGGTAGATAGCCAGTCCTAATCCATTTCCCTTTAGAACAGTAACAGTTACTCCTTCATCTCTTTGAGATGAGTCATCCTGAACCAGAGACATTTCATCTTCTGTTGGCTTTCCTCCAAGATTTAGTTTAAAAATTGCTCTGCCGCCTTTTTGATTTTAAGTGCCAGCAGCCTGGTTCCTTCTCGGGACAAGTGGAGGCTGTCCCTTTTGCACAGCTCCCTCTTGTTCCAAAAAGCATCTCAGTGCCTAACAAACTTAAACCCTTCATCCCTACACTATCG
>NW_015166469.1:79791-79927 GCF_001447785.1 Gekko japonicus | reverse complement strand
GCTCTCTACATGGGGCTGCCTTTGTCGCAAATTCGGAAGCTGCAACTAGTGCAGAATGCTGCAGCCAGGCTGCTGATGGATCTTCCTAGACGAGATCACATCCAGCCTGTGCTGAAAGCGCTGCACTGGTTGCCAA
>NW_015166469.1:61465-79373 GCF_001447785.1 Gekko japonicus | reverse complement strand
TTTCTTTTGCATTATGGGCAAGACTGGGACGTTCAGAGGAACGCCATCTTGGTTTTAGCTAGCTTTGTTTTAGATAGGTTATAAATTATGATGTAATTTTAATATTTTGTATTGTTTTACTGTTTTACTGTGTTATTAATTATATGTTGTTAGCCACCCTGAGCCTCCGGGGAGGGCGGGGTATAAATATAAATAATAAATAAATAAACATGCTCTTTGAATTTACCCTTAGAATCTCTATCTTTGCTTTCTGAGCCTGAGGCTTTTTTTTTTAATCTAGTTTATTGGGCTCAGAGTTGCAAACTCTCTATAGCTTGGCTAACAGAACCTGTTCTCCCTTAAATTTAGGGATTGCTCCAAATGCAAATCTTCCAGCTGTATATCTGTATCAATTTATAGCTCCAAATTTGCACAGAGCCATCTCCTTGGCCAGATTTAATGTTCTTCCTTCCGCTCTTCTCTCTGGCAGATTCCAGGGGATCCCCTGTTCTAGCAGGTGCTGTACTTGTATGAAGGACTGTGTTGAAACTGTCCCCCACATTCTTTTTCAATGTCCCTTTTACTTGGCACCCTGTCAGGACCTTCTGTACCCTGTATTAGCTCAATTCTCAGAGATTCCTGAAGATGTTAAGGTTCTTTTTTTGCTTGATAATCCAGATACGGAAATAATAGTAGCAAGGTTTCTTCTTAGTGCTATGGCTATATGTTCTGATAAGTAATACTAACCACTAGGTTTTTCTGCTTTTATGCTGTTTTTCTGTGTCGTAGCTCCAATTTTACCCTATATGGATTTTCCAATCTGTATTTAATCTGATCTCCTATTGTATGTATATACATATGCCAATAAAGGCTTGTCAAAGTAAAATCAATGTGTGGGTAGATAGCCAGTCCTAATCCATTTCCCTTTAGAACAGTAACAGTTACTCCTTCATCTCTTTGAGATGAGTCATCCTGAACCAGAGACATTTCATCTTCTGTTGGCTTTCCTCCAAGATTTAGTTTAAAAATTCCTCTGCCGCCATTTTGATTTTAAGTGCCAGCAGCCTGGTTCCTTCTCGGGCAAGTGGAGGCTGTCCCTTTTGCACAGCTCCCTCTTGTTCCAAAAAGCATCTCAGTGCCTAACAAACTTAAACCCTTCATCCCTACACTATCGTCTCATCCACACATTGAGACTCCTAATTTGTGCCTGTCTAGCTGGCCCTCCTCATGGAACAGGAAGCACTTTTGAGAAGGCTACTTTGGAGGTCCTGGCCTTGAGACTCCTGCCTAGCAGGCTAAATTTTTCCTCCAGGACCCCACAACTACATTCCCCAAATTGTTGGTGCTAACATGTACCACGACCACTGGCTCCTCCCCAGCACTGTCTACCAGCCTATCTAGACCACATGTAATGTCCACTACCTTCGAACCAGGCAGGCAAGTCACCATGCATTCAGTACACAGGTTTGCAACCTAAGGATAGAATCACCAACTACCAAGAGCCTCCCTCCCTGCCCAGGAATTGTTCCTTGGTGCAAAAGGATACCTGTTCACCAGTGGTAAAAGAAGTCCCTTTGTTCAGCACAGTGCCCTGTTTCCCCTTGACCCTCATGCTCCCTGACAGCGGTGGGGCTGCCATTCTCAGAGTGAGATACATCTATCAATTCTCAGAGAGTCTTATCCATGTGCCTGACTGTCTCTGCTTCTCCAAGTCAGCCACCTTGGCCTCGAGGGTGCGAACTCATTCCCTGAGAACCAGGAGCCCCTTGCACCAAGCATGCACTCATGACTTCTGTCCAGTTGGCAGATATTCATACATGTTACACTCAGTGAAATACACTGGATAGCCCCCAACCCCCTGCTGGTATTCTACCTTCATAATTGCATCATCATCATCATCATCATCATCATCATCATCATCAATCATCTTTTTAAAAATCCCTATTAATGTAGATTTGTTTGTGGAAAGTGTGCTTACCCTTTTAGGGACTTGGAGAGGCTAGTACCCTGGCTTCCTCACCCTGCAGCTGAACTCACACATCTGCTAAACTTGCCTGTTTATTCTCTTGCTCCAGACACTTTATCACTGGAGTGGAGACACTTCTTCACTGGAGCAGGGCCTGCTACCTCGCAAAATGAAAGAGGACAAGAATGTGGTCCTTTAGGGTGAGTTGGAGGCTTCTATGCTAATTCAGTAGCACAGAAGTCCATGGAAGCAATTGCATTACTCCACCTAGTTCAACTTCCTTCACAGATTTCTCAGCTTGTGACTGGAGCCCAGTCTGGCATTTTGATTGATTAGAACACTATCTGGCTGTGTATAATTTTCATGGGTCAGAAAAAAAATCCAGTGCTGGTACATGCTACCCTGGAGGATTAGATCTGAATATATGTCAGTGATCCTGCCCCCCCCCCAGTCTGAGTATTACTAGATTTCTAACAATATGCTTAATTTAGTTAGTCTGCCTTTTCACATGGTCTTCTCCAAATGTATGTGTGTTCACAAAATGTACTGTCGAGATCACCAGCTGAACTTTGATTCAAGAGAATCTAGTCTCGCTGAAACCATAGACTTCCTTGTATTAGGAAGTGGCACAGACAAGATCTTACACCAAGTAACAAATATACACAGAAGCATCCAGTGCAATTGTTTTAGTACACGGGCATATATCTATATATGAATTGAACTTGGATTACTGGCAACTGTTGATCTCTATAATTTCCCTTTCTGTTCCCATAAAGATTTTTGACTAGCATCCTGCCTATCCCTCAAATATACCTTCAATATTTGATTTTCTTTTTGATAGGCTGTAGACTCCTGCTAGAGATCCCTAACCAGCTTAAATCCAAGTATCGTATTTTACCAAACTTTGAGAACCGGGCTGTTAATTCCTTTCGTTTGCATGCAGCTAAGCTGATTTCTCTATTTATTGATGTGAGGCTTGTGGATCACAGCACGACCTGCAAATCCCTCACACGTCAGATTTGCATCTAAACCATTTGTACTCAGTGAGGTCAGAACTGTATGCTGCTCTGGCAAACACATGTTCTCACACCATATTTGTTGAGTAATTGTAATGGGGGGTAAGATAAGGTGTGCTTAACTCTCCCCCATCTGTCACCCCCCTCCCACAACTCCCTGTCTGCACATAGTCCCTTCTTCCCATTTTATCTTCATAACAGCCCTGTATGATAGGTTAGGCTGAAAGGGTATTCCTGTCCCCAGGTCACCCAACAAACTTCTGGGGCTAAATGAAGATCTGAGCCAGAGTCTCTCCAATTGTACAACACATACTGGCTTCCTGAAAGATAACATCCCTTTCTCTGTAAGGGACATGATACATCCATAGTTGCATACAGAAAGCATATTGTCCCTTCAGACTGCAGATATCCAGACTAGTACTATGACAGGTGGTGGCTTTCCCGGTTCTGAAGCAGGTGTCTTTCTCACCCTTGCTATCTAAGAGCCTTTAACTGGAAATGCATGCAAAACATAAACTTTATCACAGGTCTAGTAAAGGTAAAGGTAAAGATTCCCTTGCTCGAAAGCCAGTCGAATCCAACTCTAGAGTTGCGGTGCTCATCTCCGTTTCAAAGCCAAAGAGCCAGTGCTGTCCGAAGACGTTTCCGTGGTCATGTAGCCGGCATGACTAAACGCAGAGGCGCACGGAATGCTGTTAACCTTCCCACTGAAGTGGTACCTATTTATCTACTTGCAATTTCTTGCTTTCGAACTGCTAGGTTGGCAGGAGCTGGAACTAGAGACGGGAGCTCACTCCATCATGCGGCACCCGGGTCTCAAACTGCTGAACTACTGACCTTCCACAGCCTGCAGTTCAGCGTCTTAACCACTTGAGCCACCGCAGCAGGTCTATGCCCTGTTAATTTGCTCCCCTTAAGCAGAAGGCCTCTATTCCTACAGGTTCTTATCACCCCAGTGCCACCCCATCCCACATAAAAGACATAAAAAAGAAATACTAAAAGAGGCCAGATGTGCTGAACTGTGAGACTTGAAGCGGCCATTATGGGAAGAGGCCAGAGCTCAGCAACATAATATCTACATTGCATGCAGAAGGTCCCCAGCATCTCTAGTTAAAAGGACCAATTAGCAGGTGATATTAAAGGCCTCTACTCGAAACCCAGGAGATCTGGGGTTACAAATCTCCAGGCAGGGCCTGGAATTACAACTGATCTCCAGATTACAGAGATCAGTTCTCCTGGCAATAATGGCTGCTCTGAAGGGTGGACTCTATGGCATTATACCCAGCTGAGGTCCTTCCCCTCTCCCCAAACCCCACCCTCCTGAGGCCCCACCCCCTAAATCTCCAGGAATTTCCCTATGGAGAGTTAGCAACCCTCTGGAGAGCTGTTGCAAGTTAGCATAGGCAACACTGACCTTAACAGTCCAGTAGTCTGACAGTATAAGGCAGCTTCATGTGTGTACAGTGAAGATATCCAGCATAGTTATTGCTGGATTTTACCCTGTACATGAATATTTATATGCTCCAGTCAAAAAGACAGACTGCTCTTTTAATAAAGATGAGGCAAGGAATATATGTGAATTTTAAGAATATCTCAGTCTATTGAAAGTTATTACAGTAAAGTATGCTCACCCAATACAGTGTATTTTGCACTCAGGAAACACTTCAAAGAATTTCAGAATTCTCCTGAAGTAGTGCTGAACGTGGTTTCTCTTTAGATCAAAATTGTTAAGGTGCGATAAGTTACTAGTGTCTCTTCCAAAAGTACGTAAGTACCCTCTCTAAGGTAATTTTTACAATAACGTTTCACTTTTGTGTCTATTTTACTTGTTTTTTTCCAGAAAAATGTCATTTAAAATTACATGCTTTCAAGTTGCAGTAAGTTTATCTCTTTTCACCCCTCCTCCCAAGACGTGTACTATTTATCTTTTGTTGATTGCCATTCTTTAAGTAAATGGATTTTGCTTAGACCAAATCAGGAGGCCTGCTGATGTCAAAGAGATGATTTCTATTTAATTTGGAATTCTAGAAAATAAGTATACCTTTCTTTTACCAAGTGCTAATCTAGTTCAAAACCATAGAGACTTCACTGGGACCAAATGACCATACAGTAGTCCATGATTATTTTTGCTTGTAGGTCTTTAGAGTTGTCGAGCCATTTGTGCTTCCAGTCTACCCAAGTCCTCAGTGACAACAGCAGTTCCAGTTGGTGATGTCTGTTTGATAACAATAGCTATACCTGCTCTTTACCCTCAGCAGCCTCCTGGAGGGGGCTTATGGCTCTGTGGTAGAGCGTCTGCTTGCCATGTAAAAGGTCTCAGGTTCAATTCCCAGCACCTCCAGCTGTAAGGATCAGGTAGTGGGTGATGTGAACGACCTCCAGCAGAGATCCTGGAGAGTTACTGCCAGGCAGACCTCGATAAATGAATGGCCTGACTCAGCTTCATATGTGTATGTCCCTTCAGGGTCTGGCTTCTCTACACTGAGGGAGCTGTCTCCATTAATACCTGTCCCCCTTTCTCACCTCTTGATAGGGAAGTGCTAATGGCAAAGTTGCCATAGTTTCTCAGACTGACTCTTCCATATATGCATGATATCCTGTGCAATTGGTTGTATTCATAAATCATACCTATCAGAAGGGGACTGAAAATGCTTTTGTTGTCTGTGTCTAATGATAGATGTAAAGAGGTCATTCTTCTGGATCTCTCAATAGCTTTAAATACCACTTATCACCATATCTTTTTCAAGGATTGTCAGCCCTACTTTTTCTGGATGGAATTATACACTCCAAAGGCAAAATGCATAGTGGGCCATTGGGTTTTCAAGCAGTGGCAGTGGCCCAGGATGCCTTTCAGCATCTCCAGTTATTACATTGTCTGTGACTGCTTCTCTCAGGCAGGTAAGGTTGCCAGCCCTACACTGGTAAATGCTGGGAGACTCTGAGGTGTTGCCTCGGAAAGATGGAGTGTCAGGGGATGTGATGCCACAGAGATACTAGGAAAATTCCTAGAGCATCACAGAGGAATGAGATCACTTCCAGGTGGAGGTTTGGAAAGGTGATATTGCTTCCAGGTGATGCTCTTAGAATCCCTATAACTTCTGTGGTCTTTACTATAGGGACTGGGGAAAATCCCAGGGTTCCACAACTAATGCTATTTCCCCCCCCCCCCTTTCACTTTCATGCTTCAAATAATTGAGTGTGGGGGATTGGTGCCAAAGGCAGGCAAATGGCAAAGTCACCCATATGTTTAATGTGATGCACTTACTACAGCACAGCTGTACTTTTCAAGACAACTCAGCTAGTACAGACTGCTGGAGTGCGCCTACAGACAGGATTGGACTCTTAATAATCTTATTGTGTACTGGCTACTTTCATGCTTCTGGGCAGCTGGATACTGCCTTTGAAATCTTTGTGGTCCGTGGCCTGCATACGTCTGGGTTTCTCTTCTTCTATATGATCACCATGCATCCTTAGATCTGTGAGTGGCTGCTCCACATCCCAGTTTTTACAAGGGGGTGGTGGAAGGGAGTCTGTGAAAGCCACATCTTCTCCATGATAACACCCATGCTGTGAAATGTGCTTCTCCTGGAAATGTGTTCAGTCACCTTTCTCTTGGTGCTTCAACAGCTGATTAAAATAACTTGACTCTTTAAGAAGACTGGAAGTGCTGGCTGAAAGTGATAGGATTGGGTTTCTTCTTCTGCTGCTGCTGCTGCTGATGTTCCACATGCTAGAATGGATGTTTTTATGCCTGGGTTTTAATTGCAGTCATTAGCATTTCTAAACGTTTTATTGTTGTGATTTTATGGGTATTTTATTATGCAGTGCCCTGCTTCAGGCGGTGCTTTGGCAATAGAGGACCCAGTACGGAAATTCTAGAAATAAACTGTTCATTGCAACATTTTCCCACCCACAAGATATCCCTGTGCCATTACATTCCTATTCCAGACAGCTAGTGCTGTGCATTTTCCTTTTTTGGGGATCCCTTTAGTAAAACAGGACACTATTTCTCCCCCTCAAAAGTCCATTATTTATGCTTTCATTTGGAGGTCTCAGGGACCTCTGTTTGATGCCAATGAATGACTTGAGTCCGCATCGGCACAGAAACAGTGAGCTGTTATTTCTCTGTCTGATATGGTGCTTTGTTTGGATTTGCAAAAACATCAGTAAACTCTGGGCTTTGACTTGAGTTGCAAACCTTGCAACTTTCAGCAACAAAATATACAGAGATACTAATTTCTGCAGCTGGCCAAATTTTGCTTTCACCTCAACAGGGTTCTGAAGTGCAGCTCCTTTATGTGCTCCCTCCAAAGTGACAGGCATCAGTTGACACAAGGCCAGACCTGACATGATGGAAATCTACATGTATATGCCAACTAGTGATGTCTGAAGCAGGACTGGTGGGGTCTGTCTTTTTAAACTGGTACACGGTGACAGGTACTCAGTGCTGCCCCTCCTGATGACTTATCTTACTGTGGTTCACTGAATTCAATTTTTTTCTTCCAGACTGACCCACTACTGATTTACTGGAGCTTGTTAGATCGCGCTAACAAAGGATCGGAGAATGATTCAGCTCAGTGATTCAGCTTTATTAGAAGTAGCAAACAAACACTCAAACGCATTCCAAAAACCAGAACAAGAAAACAGTGGGAGCTATGCTCCTTTTAAACCTTACCGGGCTAATATAGCCACGCCTATTTACATTTAACAACCAATAAGATTGATGAGTTAAAGACCAATGGGAGTCTTTCCCTCCCAGGGAATAGTACCGCTCTGATTGGTCGCTGTTACAGAGCGACCAATAGGAAGTTTGTTCAGAGGAGCCTTAGCTTGGCTCGAAGCTTAACATAGGAGGTCAATGGGGTGATTCATGTAATTGTTCCAATATATTACAGAGCTGGTGAAAGGAAAAGCATTGAAAGCAACAGAATACATTGAGATACGCCAGAGGAGGGAGCAGGGTTTAGCTCCCTTCACTGATTTGCTCTGTTACCGTTTTTTAAAAACAAAACACGCCCACACTGCAGTTCGGCTCTTGTATGAAGAAACTGAACTGTATGTGTGTGTGTGGGGGGGTACACAGTACTGAGAACTGACCTTGGGGTTTCATTAGGTTTAAAATGTGTCCAGTGTGTTGAAGTTGTATTTGGGGTATCTCCACTTATTGCCTTGCCTCTTGTTGACTGGGGAGAAAAGTGGTGGCTCACTCCCATAAAATGTCTATTTTAGATCTGCCGAAATCCTTTCTTTCCTGGTTTTGGTAAAGCATACAGCCCTGCCAGCTTTGTTTCCTCATCAATATAATGGCAATAATATTTACTTATTTACTAGTGAATGTCCCTGAAGTATTGTAAGGCTTATAGCTAATGGAAGGAAAGCACTTTGAAGATGTGAGAAAAACACTGTGTAGGCGCTAAGATTAATATTAATAGTTGTTCCGAACATTCGCATTCTGCATGGTATTATGTAATCATGTCTAAAGATCAAATGCCGGAGGCAATTATTTTTCAAGGGATAATGCCTCAAATTCCCAGTACTTATTACCCTGCACAATAAAAGACATGGTATGGTTTTATTTTGGTTGGGGGGAGAGAGAGAAAAGAATGCTATTGTTATGCAAAGGAATCCTCCCAAGGATTTCTTTGCTTACAAAGATATTAAGATTAGAGAAAAAGAAATGTAGTAGGAGCACTGCATCTACACCACTGCCACTCATCCAAAGAGCAAGACTGCACCATTTGTGAGCAACACATCACTTTGTTGGGATTGGCAAGACATTGGCCATCTTTCCTTCCGTTTATAACTCTTGACCTGTAATCTGGCCATTAACACTTAGTACACTGTGGCTGCAATCCTAAAGAGATTTTTATGGGATTAAGCTCCACTTACATCTGAGTAAACCTGTTTAGGCTTACTCCCGGCATGTACGCAGGGAAAAAATATGTACCAGATTCTATGCTGATAAAAATTGCCTTGCACAAATTATCCAACTTTGCATAACTTTGCATTTTTGCATAGTTAAACCTGAACATTCAGATGGGGAAGAGCTATAATGGAGCTCTAATGGAAAGGCACTGAATGTCTGTTTCCTGAATGAGAGCCTGTGTGGGGCTATGTTAGACCACTGTGGCAAGAGGATTAGAGTCCCCACTTTCCCATGAAATCCTGCTGGGTGACCTTGGGCCCATCAAAATATCTCAGTCTAACCTAACAGGGGTGTTGTCGGTTTAAAGTGGAGGAGGTGATAATGGTTTGATAAGGATTCCCACTAAGAAGAAAAGTGGGATAAAATAAAAATGTCAAAACCCCGTTGAGCTCTCCACAGGTTAGGGAGATTTCGATGAATACTGTCCACTCAGAGCCAAACTAGACATTACTTATTTGCACTTGCATACAAGTGCATTCAAGTGTTTCCCGAAGTCATCCAGCAGCTGTGGAGAACTGGTTTTTCAAAAAAGGGAGACCCCATTTGGGCTCAGAATGCACTGCAGTGGGGAGGGGGGAGGAAAGCCTCATGCCTCCCCACCCAAGCAGTTTTCTTTTGCAAAAACCACCCTGAGGAAGGGGGAATTATTTCCCTGATTCTGCTCTCCAAGTGAAGTATCTGCACAGGTGGAGCAAAAAATCAGCAAAATAACTCCCCCCCCGTGCAGATTTCATGTGAGAAAACTGCTTGGGGGGGGGGAGGCAGGAGCCCTCCCCCCCAGTATCTTTAGAAGCAGTTCTCTGTGGCTGCTGTGTGGCTGCAGAGAACTCTTGAATGCACTTGTATGCATGTGCAGATAAGTAATGTCTAATTTGGCTATCGCTTACATAGCTATATCAACCAGAAACTTCTTTAAAGTAAACTGAGATTCTCTTAAAATGGAATTCCTCACTCAGTAACCATATTCTTTGCTTTACCTACATTTGTACATAATTCAAGAATACACTCAGTGGTGGGTATGCCTCAGCCAGGAGAAAAATGGAAGCTCTGTGAGGCTTATGGAAAGACGCGTCATCATGTTTTGCTCTGAATACCATTGTTGTGGGGCAGGGGATATGAAGGGACAAGCAGCAGGTGAGGCAGACATGCTTAAACCTTTCAACCCAACAATTTGTCTTTCTTAGTGATCCTTTACCTTATACCCTCCCACTCAGCAGAGTTCTGAGACTAGAAAAATCCCAGCGATGGGAATCAACAAGCAGGGTTAAGCACCCACCCACCAAGATCCTACCCTCCAAGCAGTACTCCCCAGCATTCACCTTAACTTGCAGATACATTTTTAGGAAACATACTAGCATAACATGTATTCTTTAATCTGTTTGTAGTTCCCCTTTCTTCCATAATAGCAGTTAAAGGGGTATACATGGGCTGCATGAAAAGCCTACTGAATAACATGGGACTTACTTATATGTTGGCACCAACGATGTAGGGAAATGCAGTTGCGAGGTCCTGGAGGAGAAATTTAGGCTGCTAGGCAGGAAACTCAAGGCCAGACCTCCAAGGTAGCCTTCTTGGAAGTGCTACCTGTTCCACGTGCAGGGCCAGAGAGACAGGCACAGATCAGGAGTCTCAATGCGTGGATGAGACGATGGTGTATGGGGGAAGGGTTCAAGTTTGTTAGGTGCAGGGATACTTTTTGGAACAAGAGGGAGCTGTACAAAAGAGACCGTCTCCACTTCTCCCGAGAAGGAACCAGGCTGCTGGCACTTAAAATCAAAAAGGTGTCAGAGCAGTTTTTAAACTAAATACTGGGGGGAAACCAACAGGAGATTAAAAGTCTCTGATTATGGGTTGGCTCATCTCAAAGAGATGAAGGGATAGCTGTTACTTTTCTACAAGGAAATTGATTAGAATTATTCACTGAGACTGTGGCTAATGATATGGACTGCCTGGCAAGTTCTCGAGGCAGCAAGAGGAACGTTGTGGGCTTAACATGAATGGCAACTATAGCTGTTTATATACAAATGCTAGAAGTGTCCAACGTAAAAACAGGGAGTTGGAATGCTTGGTGTTGGGGGGGGGATAGACATTGTGGGTATTTCAGAAACTTGGTGGGATGAGGAAAATCAGTGGGATACGGTGATTCCTGATATCGGAAGGATGGGGGAAAGGGTTGGAGGTGGAGTGGCTCTGTATGTCAGAGAGGGTACACAGTCCAGTAAGATTGAGAGGATAAGAGAATTGGATTCACTTCTGGAAATGCTATGGGTTGAAATAGTGGGCCCAAAAGGAAGCTTAACACTGGGAGTTTATCGCCCACCAGATCAAAAGATAGAGGAGGATTATAAAATGATGAATGAATTAAAGAGAGCAGCTAGACAAAAAAAAATGTGTCATAATAGGTGATTTTAACTACCCACACACTGATTGGGTCAATATTGTTCAAGTCGGGAAAAAGAGATTTTGTAATGATGGTGCTATGGAACAGATGGTCACAGAACCTACCAGGGGAGAGGCGATCCTGGATTTGGTTCTAAGTAACACCCAAGACCTGATGAGAGATGTAAAAGTGATTGCACCACTTGGGAACAGTGACCATAATGTTCTGAGTTCAATATATCTATAAATAGGGAGTTGTCCAAAAAGACTGACACAACCCCTTTTAACTTTAAAAAGGGGTAACTTCTCTGATATGAGGGGACATGTGAGGAAGAAACTGAAAGGAAAAGTAGAAAGGGTTAAAACCATTTGGGAAACTTGGAGACTATTTAAAACTACAATCCTAGAGGCTCAGAAAAAATATATACCGCAGGTTAGGAAAGGCACAAATAGGTATAGAAAAAAACCTGCATGGTTAACTAACAAAGTAATGGAAGCTGTAGAAGGTAAGGAGGATTCCTTTTAAGTGGTGGAAAGCTAGTCTCAGGGAGGTTGATAAAGGAAACACAGGCTATGGCAAATAAAATGCAAGTCTGTGATCAGGCAGGCAAAAAAGGAATATGAGGAGCATATAGCAAAAAATGTAAAGACCAACAATAAAACTTTCTTCAAATACATTAGAAGCAGGAAACCAGCCAGGGAGGCAGTGGGACCCTTGGATGACCAAGGGGTAAAAGGAGTACTAAAGGATGATAGGGAAACGGCTGAAAAGCTAAATGCTTTTTTCCCTCTGTCTTCACTGTGGAAGATGAGAAGTGCTTGCCCACTCCAGAACCGCTGATTTCAGGAGTGGTATTGAGAGACCTGAGTCAGATTGAGGTGATGAGAGAGGAGGTCCTACGACTGATAGACAACTTAAAAACTGATAAATCACCAGGCCCAGATGGCATACATCTGAGAGTTCTGAAAGAACTCAGATGTGATCTCCTGACAAAAATATGTAAGCTTTCCTTAAAATCTGCCTCCATTCCTGAGGACTGGAAGTTTGCTAACGTCACTCCCATCTTTAAAAAGGGTTCCAGAGGAGATCCGGGAAATTACAGGCCAGTCAGTCTGACTTCGATACCGGGTAAGTTGGTTGAAACTATTATTAAGGAAAGAATTAATAGGCACATAGATGAACAAAAACTATTGAGGAAGACTCAGCATGGGTTCTGTAAGGGAAGATCTCGTCTCACTCACCTGTTATTGTTCTTTGAGGGAGTGAACAAACATGTGGACAAGGGGAACCCGATAGATGTTGTTTACCTTGACTTCCAGAAAGCTTTTGATAAAGTTCCTCATCAAAGGCTCCTAAGTAAGCTCAATAGTCACGGGATAAAAGTCCTTTTGTGGATTTGGAGTTGGGAGTAAGCAGTAAAGTGGTTAAATTTGCAGATGACACAAAGTTGGTGAAGGTGGTGACAACCAGGGAGGATTGTGAGGCACTCCAAAGGGATCTGTTGAGGATGGGCAAGTGGACATCAACGTGGCAAATGGGGTTCAATGTGGCCAAGTGTAAAGTGATGCACATTGGAGCCAAAAATCCTAACTATAAATACACGTTGATGGGGTCTGAACTGGTAGAGACTGACCAAGAGAGAGATCTTGGAGTCGTAGTAGATAACTCAATGAAAATGTCAAGACAGTGTGTGAAATGTAGACATGCTTAGGTTTGCTCTCACAGCTCCATAGGAGGTCTCCCGTACAGGCAATGACCATGCCAGGGTTTCCAGCACAAGGAAGACAACTGATGGAAGGATCACCATTGGGGGTGGGGAGCCTCTTTAGCAACCTGAAGACATGGTCTGTGACACTCTAGCATTTGGCCAGTACTCTATGGTTTAATCATAGAGTTTTGACTGCATGCTAGAGCATTGCTGGCATTATGCTGATGTCACTTCTGACCACAACAGAATGACATCAGTGCATTGGGATGCTGGCAATCACCCCCCATCCCCCATCAAGATCAGCAAACAGAAAGATCTGCAGGTATCTTCAATCATAGCCGGTTCGTGCAGGAATTTTTTTTGGAACAGTCATTTTCCTTATGTTGAAATGAAAGCTTTAGAGATTAAAAGAATCTAGAAAGGGCCTGAAAAGACACATTGTCCATGGGACAATTACTAGTCTCATCTTTAAAACATCTGATGAATAATTCCAGCATTTGCCAAAAGGGCAAACTCAAAATGAAATGTGGACAAGGCTTTTAAATAATACAGAGGTGCGATGTGTCATGCTTCAGTAGGAATTTGTTGGCAAAGTGGTAAAGTTCCTCATCACTACCTGGAACTGTTTCTTTATACCCTCCATGCATCTGACAAAGAGAGCTGTGTTTCTCGAAAGCTTATGCTACAATAAAGTTTGTTAGTCTTAAAGGTGCTACGGTTTTTTTTAGTGTTTTGCAGCAACAGACTAACATGGCTAACTCCTCTGGAACCATAAAGCAGTTCATTCAGGAAGAAGATAGAAATGTGGAAAAATGAAGGATACATCAAAGCTGTCCTGACAGGAATATTCCCAGACAAAATAAGCAGCTTGACATTTTTACACACATAAGGCCTTACTTTGTGGAAAGTGAATATATCCATAACTTTATTGTGGCTTGATCAAGAAGTTGGAAGTGGAATACATTTGACCACAGGCTGACAGGGTTTATGAAGGAAGGTCACAGTCTCCCAACTTTCAGAAATATTGCTCTCAGGTAGCTGGCTACCTTACCTGAATGACATTAATGCCTCCTTCATTCAGAACTCTGACTGTCAGTCCGAAGGACAGAAAATGTGATTGCACTAATTATTCTATTAGCTACAGAGAATATTATACAAAGCATTCTGTTACATACTAAGTAAGAGGTGGCATGATTCTTATAATGTACACTAGGTTTTGAGGGCCTAGCCTGGGTGCTGGTGTTGACATTTAAAGTCCTGTACGGCCTGGGACAAACATGGCTTAAGGACTGCCTTCTCCCACATGAACCTACCTGCTCACTCTGGTCATCTTTGGGGGCCCTGCTTTGGTGACCTCTGCCTTCTCACGCTAGACAAGTGGTGACCTGAGAAAGGGCCTTGTCCATTGAGGCGCCAAATATTTGGAACTCTCTTGCCAGGGAGATATGTCTCTTATCAGTGTCCTATGCCAGCAAGTGAAGACTTGTTTTGCCTGGCATACCTCTAATAATGGTTTTTTGCCCTCTGTCTAGTATTGTTTATGTGCTTTTAATTGAATTTTAAGGAGCTGCGGTGGCTCAAGTGGTTAAGACGCTGAACTGCAGGCTGTGGAAGGTCAATAGTTTAGCAGTTCGAGACCCGGTTGCCGCATGATGGAGTGAGCTCCCATCTCTAGTTCCAGCTCCTGCCAACCTAGCAGTTTGAAAGCAAGAAATTGCAAGTAGATAAATAGGTACCACTTCAGTGGGAAGGTAACAGCGTTCCGTGTGCCTCGGTGTTTAGTCATGCCGGCCACATGACCACGGAAACGTCTTCGGACAGCGCTGGCTCTTCGGCTTTGAAACGGAGATGAGCACCGCAGCCCTAGAGTTGGATTTGACTGGCTTTCGAGCAAGGGAACCTTTACCTTTACCTTTAATTAAATTTTATATTTTAACTGTATTTTAATTATTCTAATGTTTTAATGTTTGCTGCCTTGTCAACCCTGATTGGGTGGAAAGGCAGCATAAAAATGTTTTAAATAAATATATAGCTGCATATGTCATACATATTTGACTTGTAGGTCAAAATGGAATAAACTGGAATGGATAAGCACGGTCACCAGCCATCCCTCTCCTTTCGCCCAAGAGAAAGCAGTAAGTTGTTAGGTAATAAAAAGCTGTTCCAATAATTCTACTCTAAAATGGATACATACCAGCTCTTGTCATACTCAACAATGACTGGCCACATACCTTTCAAAAGATACATCCAGTTATTTAGATATTTGTATCCCACTTATCTCCCCAACAGGGATGCAAAGTGGCTAAAACGATCATTCTGAATTCCTCCATTTCATCCTCACAGCAGCAGCCCTGTGAAGTAGACTAAGCTGACTAACTCATGGCCACGCAGTGAGCTTTAATGGCAGAGTGGGAATTTGAATCTGGGTCTCCCAGATCTGACATTCTAACCACTACACTACACAATGGGGCTCCAATGAGTATTTAAATGAAGTTAGGGATGCACATTCACATTGGTTGCATAATTAGATGCCTTCTTATGGAATTCCCTTGCTGGATCAGAATGGATGTTTTTAATTGCACATGCAGGAGTTTGCCATACGATGTTGCCTCTTGCTACTTTTTTTTCTAGAAAGCACAGGAGAAATGAACAGCACTGGGATAGTCTCACTGAACATGACACTCCTTGTACTGAAGTGTGTGTGCATTTTAACAGTATTAAGAATCCGAATAATGCTTACTGAAGTGTAATGAAAAAGAATAATGGAAACATTCAGTGTTTTACGTAAAACCAAATTATCAATTTGCTACGGGTGATACTTCTTGCCTTGGGGTTTTCAAATTTCTAGGCTCTTGGGAACGGCAAGAAAACAAAGTTTCCAGTGTGCTAATGATCTTAGCAACTACTAACACTGGTTCAGGCCTGTAGACCAAAGTGCAACTGTGAGCATTATGCACAAGTGTGAAAACATCATGGGTATGTGTAATGCTAAGTATAACAAGTGTGACAGCACAAATAGTACCACTTAGAATTCAATAAAAGTAATGCAAAATCCCACCAGGAAATATTTTACTAGAAAACTGGGGCTCTTTTTGATAAACAGGACAGCTGAATAATAAGAAGTAATAGATGATGCAAGGTAGGGTTGGGATACAAAAGGTTCCAAACAGGGGATAAATGAGGTTATATCACAGTAAAGAACTGCAGCATAAAGTTAGTCATGGATAGGTGCTGATTTTCAAATCCACTTGTTGGGAAATTGCACTTTTGAAAAACATCCTTTTAAAATATGCACAGGGGATCCTTCTGGATATTTTTGGTTAATTGTCATGTGATAATTTGAGAATCATGCATTATTACATACATTTCTCCCCGTTCATAGGATTTAGTGTAAAACAACGGTGAAGCATTCCCAGAAGTTAGCATATGGATTTCACATACATGTGTGCAGATGGCGCTCCCGTTCTTTTGCCAGAAAAAATGTATAGAATCATGGGGTTAGCTTTGTGCCTTTGGCCAGCACTGTAGGTCTAACTAAATTTTGGAAAACCCTGCGTCTGTACAGCCAACATTAGAAAAATGAAACGGTGGAGATTGGTTCCAGCTTCCCTTACTTGGGAATTCTCATACCCTGTCTACTCTTAATCAGATACAATTAAGCCTGCAATACTAAGCATCTGTATTAAGGATGGGCATTCAGTTATATCTTGTCTGAAAACATACCCCCAAATACATTGCCAGTATTTTGAGGATATATCCAGGTATCTGGATGGTATTCAGGATTTTTCAGGATACCAATTAAAAGATCCTGAAAAATCCAGAAATATATCCAGGAATATTTGGGGCCAATGAATACTTTCCCTTCAAGTTTACAGGACTCCTATGCAACAGGAGAGAGGGAAGGAAGGCAAATCTTCCAAGCTATGGGATCAGACCTTAGCAGGAGCATAAAGTCATCAAAGAACATAAGAACATAAGAGAAGCCAATGTTGGATCAGGCCAATGGCCCATCTTGTCCAACACTCTGTCACACAGTGGCCAAAAATACCAGGTGCCATCAGGAGGTCCATCAGTGGGGCCAGGACATTAGAAGCCCTCCCACTGTTGACCCCCCCCAATCACCAAGAACACAGTGCATCACCTTCCCTAGCCTGTGAGTTCCTATCTACACCTTGTGGCTCATAGCCACTGATGGACCTCTGCTCCATATGTTTATCCAGTTCCCTCTTGAAGCTGTCCATGCTTGTAGCTGCCACCACCTTCTGTGGCAATGAATTCCATGTGTTAATCACTCTTTGGGTGAAGAAGTACTTCCTTTTATCTGTTCGAACCCGACTGCTCAGCAATTTCATGGAGTGCCCAGGAGTTCTTATATTGTGAGAAAGGGAGAAAAGTACTTCTTTCTCTACCTGCTCTATCCCATGCATTATCTTATAAACCTCGATCATGACACCCCCTCAGCCATTGTTTCTCCAAGCTAAAGAGCCCCAAATGCTTTAACCTTTCTTCATAGGGAAAGTGTTCCAACCCTTTTATCATTCTAGTTGCCCTTTTCTGCACTTTTTCCAATGCTATAATATCCTTTTTGAGGTGTGGTGACCAAAACTGTACACAGTACTCCAAATGAGGACGATTTATACAGGGGCATTATGATACTGGATTATTTGTTTTCAGTTCCCTTCCTAGTAATCCCCAGCATAGCATTGGCCTTTTTAATTGCAGTCACACACTGTCTTGATATTTTCATTGAGTTATCTACTACAACTCCAAGATCTCTCTCTTGGTCAGTCTCTCCCAGTTTAGACCCCATCAACGTGTATTTATAGTTAGTATTTTTTCTCCAATGTGCATCACTTTGCACTTGGCCACATTGAACCCCATTTGCCATGTTGACGCCCACTCGCCCATCCTTGACAGATCCCTTTGGAGTGCC
>NW_015166469.1:57435-60864 GCF_001447785.1 Gekko japonicus | reverse complement strand
CACCTCAATCTGACTCAGGTCTTTCAACACCCCTCCCGAAATCAGCGGTTCTGGAGTGGGCAAGCACTTCTCATCTTCCACAGTGAAGGCAGAGGCAAAAAATGCATTCAGCTTCTCAGCCATTTCCCTTTCATCCTTCAGTACTCCTTTTACCCCTTGGTCATCCAAGGGCCCCACTGCCTCCCTGGCTGGCTTCCTGCTTTTAATGTATTTGAAGAAAGTTTTATTGTTGGTCTTCATATTTTTTGTTATATGCTCCTCATATTCCCTTTTTGCCTGCCTGATCACAGAATTGCATTTTATTTGCCACAGCCTGTGTTTCCTTTATCAACGTCACTAAGACTAGCTTTTCACGACTTAAAGAAATCCTTCTTACCTTTTAAAGCTTCCATTACTTTGTTTGTTAACCATGCAGGTTTTTTTCTATACCTATTTGTGCCTTTCCTAACCGGTGGTATATATTTTTCTGAGCTTCTAGGATTCTAGTTTTAAATAGTCTCCAAGCTTCCCAAATGGTTTTAACCCTTTCTACTTTTTCTTTCAGTTTCTTCCTCACATGTCCCCTCATATCAGAGAAGTTACCCCTTTTTAAAGTTAAAAGTGGTTGTGTCAGTCTTTTTGGACAACTCCCTATTTATAGATATATTGAACTCAGAACATTATGGTCACTGTTCCCAAATGATGCAATCACTTTTACATCTCTCATCAGGTCTTGGGTGTTACTTAGAACCAAATCCAGGATCGCCTCTCCCCTGGTAGGTTCTGTGACCGTCTGTTCCATAGCACCATTATTGAGAGTGTCTAGAAACAAAATCTCTTTTTCCTGACTTGAACAATATTGACCCAATCAATGTGTGGGTAGTTAAAATCACCTATTATGACAGTTTTTTTGTCTAGCCGCTCTCTTTAATTCATCATTTTATAATCTCCCTCTATCTTTTGATCTGGTGGGCGATAAACTCCCAGTGTTAAGCTTCCTTTTGGGCCCACTATTTCAACCCATAGCATTTCCAGAAGTGAATCCAATTCTCTTATCCTCTCAATCTTACTGGACTGTGTACCCTCTCTGATATACAGAGCCACTCCACCTCCAACCCTTCCCCCCATCCTTCCAATATGAGGAATCACCGTATCCCACTGATTTTCCTCATCCCACCAAGTTTCTGAAATACCCACAATGTCTTTCCCCCACACACACACCAAGCATTCCAACTCCCTGATTTTACCTTGGACACTTCTACCATTTGTATATAAACAGCTCTAGTTTCCATTCTTGTTAAGCCCACAACCTTCCTCTTGCTGCCTTGAGAACTTGCCAGGCAGTCCATATCATTAGCCACAGTCTCAGTGGATAATTCTTATCAATTTCCTTGTAGAAAAGTAACAGCTATCCCTTCATCTCTTTGAGATGAGCCATCCTGAATTAGAGACTTTTAATCTCCTGTTGGTTTTCCCCCAGTATTCAGTTTAAAAACTGCTCTGACACCTTTTTGATTTTAAGCACCAGCAGCCTGGTTCCTTCTCGGGAGAAGTGGAGACGGTCTCTTTTGTACAGCTCCCTCTTGTTCCAAAAAGTATCCCAGTGCCTAACAAACTTGAACCCTTCCCCCCTACACCATCGTTTCATCCATGCATTGAGACTCCTGATCTATGCCTGTCTCTCCGGCCCTGCACGTGGAACAGGTAGCACTTCTGAGAAGGCTACCTTGGAGGTCCTGGCTGAAATTTAATCCTGACAAGACAGAGGTTCTCTGGGTTAGCAGAAAAGCTGACCAGGTTCTTAAGAACTTCCCTGTCTTGGATGGGGTTATCCTCCCCTTGAAAGGCCAGGTTTGCACCTTGGGAGTGCTTCTTGACACAGCAGTCATCTCAGAAAATCAGGTGGCTGTGGTGGCACAGACTGCTTTTGTTCAGCTTTGGCTGGTGCATCAGCTGTGTTCATTCCTGATACAGTCAGAACTAGCCCCCGTTATCCATACCTTAGTCACATCTAGACCAGTGTTCCCCTAAGCTGTGTTAGTGTGAGCTAGCTCACAGTTTTTTAGCCTCCGGCTCACACATTTTTGTTTTAGCTCAGGAAGGGATGGCTCCAGAGCAAACTAAGTTATGCAGTAGCCGGCTCACTCACAACTTTAATACCGGTAGCTCACAAAGTAGAATTTTGCTCACAAGACTCCACAGCTTAGAGGGAGCATTGATCTAGACTGAACTACTCCAATATGCCCTACTTGGGACCAATGCTCCCTCTAAGCTGTGGAGTCTTGTGAGCAAAAATTCTACTTTGTGAGCTACTGGCATTAAAGTTGTGAGCAAGCAATTGGGCTACTGCATAAACGAGTTTGCTCTGGAGCCATCCTTTCTGTGCTGAGACAAAAATGTGTGAGCCGGAGGCTAAAAAACTGTGGGCTAGCTCACACTAACTCAGCTTAGAGGGAACACTGCTTGGGACTATTCATTCAGAAGCTGCAGCTAATGTAGAACGCTGTGGCTGGACTGCTGGTTGGAACCAGCTATTGGGAGTACGTGACCTCAATACTACAGCAATTACACTGTCTTCCAAGCCACTCCCAAGCCCAATTCAAGGTGTTGGATTTGTCCTTTAAAGCCGTACATGGCCTGGGACCAGGATATCTGAAGGACTGCATTGTCTTATAAGTTCCTGCCCAGGAATTCAGATCGCAGGGAGTGGGCCTCCTGACTCTTCCATCCACCAAAGAAGTTTGTCTACTGGGTAAACAGGAGACAGCCTTTTCAGTGGCAGACCCAGAAATATGGAGCAACTTCTCCAGGGAGATGATCCTGGCCCCCTCACTTTCAATCTTTAGGAGGAAGACCGTTTTATTTAGGATTGCATTTGACTAATTTAGTGTTTTTAAATTATTGGCAGTCCTAATTGTGATATTAAATTGTGGTCTTCTCTGAATGTTTTTATCGCTGTTGTTTTATTTACATCGTAAGCTGCAGGGGTCTTTTCGTAGAAAAAGAGCTGCAGGAGCTCATTAGCATATAGTATACTAATGAGCTACTAGGCTATTAGCATATGCCATGCCCCCTGACATCACCAGAAGTGATGTCAGAAGGGGAAGCAAAAAGGGGGGAGGCATCTTCAAAAGCCTCCCCTTCCCTTCCCCAGCTGGCCTGGGGGTGGGAGCGAAGAGAGAAGGGGTTTAAAGTTTAAACCCCTTCTCACTAGAGTTGGGCCACAGAAGGAGGAAAGAGGGAAGGAAAGAGAGAGAGTAGAGAGAAGGAAAGAAGGAAGGAAAGAGGGAAAGAAAGACAAGGAAAGAAGGAAGAAAGAAAGAGAGAGAGAGAGAGAAGGGAAGAAGGAGGGAAAGAGGAAAAGGAGGGAAGGAAAGGAGGGAAAGAAAGAGAAGGAAAGAAGGAGGAAAAGAGAGGAAGGAAGGAAGAGAAGGAAAAGAGAGAAAGAAA
>NW_015166469.1:3159-57138 GCF_001447785.1 Gekko japonicus | reverse complement strand
GCTTCTGTGCGGGCCCGGGGGACCCAGGGGACCCGGCGACTGGGCTCTTCGGGCCTCCCCCTGGCCCCAGCGCTTCGGTGCGGGGAGCTGGGGGCTGGGCGTGCCGCAGCACCATTTGCGCCGGCTCCTGGGCTGCTGGAGCAGTGCTCCAGTGCACTCCGGCCCCAAAAGACCCCTGGTAAGCTGCCTTAAGTTCCCCAAGGTAGAAAGGTGACTGATAAATGTTTTAAATAAGTAATAAATTAATAAATGAAAGCATGAGGAAAGGCAGAAGCAATTGCATGAGCCTGAAGCTGGCTTCAATGCCCCAAACTGGAATTATTTTGGAAAGATGTTATTAATCAAATTAAGATCATTACAGGGTTTGAATTGCAATTTACAGCTGAACATATATTGTTAAATAGGTGGCAGGTTAAAGTGCCATCTAGTGATACTAATAAATGTACAACCATTTTACTTTCTGCCACTAAGAGTACTGTTGCACTGTACTGGAAGAATAATATAAGTCCAAATAGGCAGCATTGGCATGCTAAATTGTGGAAAATGTATATTATGTAAAAAATTACTGAGAATTAATGACATAATTTCTTCTAAATCTTGTATACATTTTGCTACAATATGGCTACCTCTTTTGGAATATTTAGTTCACCATGATGTAATACCAAATATAGTAAATGATTTGAATCTGTGGTAAGATTTGTTATATACAACCTTTGTTGATAACGTTTAGTATTATAGTTGTGATACTCTATAATTTTTTATTTCTGTATCAATGTGAGATTTTATATTTCTTGCTAACTTATTTGTAGGTTATGTCATTTATCTTCAAACTGTTCTGTTTTGTTCTTTCTTCTTTTTTGTACTTGTGTTGGAAAATTAATAAAATTTATATTTTAAAAAAATTAAATGTGCAAGCCCAAGACTCCTTCATGTGACAGCAAACAATGGCTTGAACCAATACTGTGTGCGCACTTAGTTTTTGACGCATCTGTTTTCTGCTGGTATATTTTTTTTAAAAGGCACAGCCCCCCCAAATAAAAAGTTGGAATCGATTTTTCTAGAGAAAGGAGTCCTGTAAGAAAAATAATCCCAGATGTTTGGATCTATGTTTTTCAGAACCTTTTGTACAGCATGATTAGATGGCATGTTTAAGAAAAAACAGCCACAGCTTTGAGCAGGCATCCAAAAATCAGCTGCTCAGCTACACAATGATGCTAACCAGATGTTTCGCTTTTGTCTTTAGCTCATTTTCTAAATTCTCAACAGCCATACATGTAATAAGATTCTTTCTGAGCTTACAGTAACACCCCTCTCCCCCCATCTTCGGGTTCACATTTGCTCTGATACAAAGGACAATGCTACTGGGGAAAAACAAAACAAAACTAGAGCAATAAGCATGCCCTGTAAAGCTGTGTGCTTTCTCGTTTGCAGCAGTTCTTCAAAACTATTACCACAATCCACTGGACTGGTAGTCAATGAAAACAAGGATTTGCAATCAGACTAAGCAGAGGAAAAGGACAACCTTTGCATAGATGGGATGATCCTCAAACCCAGACAAGTTAGTGAAACATTTGCTGCAGGAAAAAAAAAAGCCAAAGCAAACAAGAAGTGGGATGTGAGGTGTGGAATGGTATGAAGTTGAATATTTTCCTCTCAGAATTCAGAACCTTCCACTTGGGAGCTCCAAAGGGAAGTGCCTGTTAACCTCAACTGCATCATATTTAACTTGGCTGCTGAAACACCTCACTTGGCTCTTTCAGTAAATACTACACCTTTTACGCTTCTTTTCCCCATCTTTAATTTGTTCTTTTGGCATTTCCAAGATTTTCACCGGAACAGGTTTTTTAAAAAAGTTTTTTTTTTTACCCTCACCGTACCCAGTTCCACAGGCTCAGACTAACAACAATCTAACTGTTCAAGCAGGAACCTGCAAGGACTTGCAGGGAGGGCATCTCATCTCCCCCTGTACCAGCCTCTTTCCCTTCCCTGAAAGTCCCATAGCCTCTTCTATTTTCCTGCTTCCTTCTCCCCTTCCCACCCAACAGCCAACCTACTTTATCTGCCCCCTCTGTCTCCAGCCCTCCCCTGGCAGCCTCTAGGTAGGAAAACTATGGCCCAGTTGTGCAGTGGTAGCTGTAGGGCCAGGTCCACTTGCATGGTAAGGAACCCTCAAGGACCTGTGGGGGGCACATCACTTTTATCTGTATTCCCCTCCCCATATTATTTCCCCTTTTCCTACTCCCAGCAACCCCCGTATCCTCTCCCCTTTCCCAGTCTCCTTCTCAGCCATTCACCTTTTATCTGCTACCCATCTTCAGCTTTATTTATTATCTATTTGCTTCATTTATACTCTGCCTTTCTCTGCAGCTTACATCATTCTCCTCTCCTTCTTTTGACCCCTACAACAGCCCTGTGAGGTAAATTATGCTGAAAGCACGTAACTAGGGCTGCCAAGTGGGGGCGGGTGGCAAGTAAACCCCCGCTTTGGAGGCCCAATTTCCGCCGCCGCAGAATTGTGCCCCGGGGAAACTCCGCCCCCCCCTCCGAAGCGCAGCGTGGCTGCATCACCAGAGGTGACGCAACCACATCAATCACGTTGGGGGCGTGGCCCTGATTGGAAGGAAAACTCTATGGTTTTCCCTCCGACGATCGGGGCCACGCCCTCAACGTGATCGACGTCGCGCATGACTTCCGGTGATGTGCTGGCGGCGCGCGTGCACGACGAGGGACGGCTACCGGAGCACTCTGAGGCTCCCCCGCCGGTGAGTAAAATTTACTTGGCAACCCTACACGTAACTGACCCAATATCCCCATTACTATTTCTTTTTGTTTTTGCCTCCTCAACCCCATCACCTTTTTCTGCCCCATCCAACAATCTCTTGTTCTTTCTCTTTCTGCCCCATAACTCTCTTTCTGCCTCACCAACCCAGCAATCTCTTCCTCTCTTTCTCCCTCCTACCTATCACTATTTCTTGCCTTTTTGCCTCCTCAACCCGATCACTATGTGTCTCTCTTTCTCCCTCCTACCCCATCTCTCTTTCTGCCCCCCATCCCATCACTATTTATTTCTCTTTCTGCCCCCCGGTCCTCCCACTGTTACTACCGCTGCAGGGCCCAGTGGGGCTTCTTTAACCTTCCCACCATCACCACTCTCAGTGACGAGCTGGGCACAGCTCCCAGCAGGCCCATTGAGGTTTCCCACTGCGTCATCATTGCCACTGTCACTGGAGAGCCCAATGTGGCTGCTGTTGAGCTTGCTGAGGCTCCCCACCACCATTGCTGCTTTCAGCAGCGAGCCCAAGTCAGCTGCTACTGGGTCCACTGAGGTCCCCCCCCCATTGCTGGTTCTGGCTAGGCTTCCTCCCCCCCACACACACACAGCAGGCCCACTGGCAAAGGAAGAGGAGGTAAGAGCTTGCTCAGACAATGATTTTGTTAAAAAAACAAAACCATCTATTTATTTTTTAGTTTCAGATTTTTCTACAAACCTGGGCATCCACCAAGTTCGCAGAACTGTTTTCTTTCTGTGTGGTCTCAATGTGCAAATTTCGATATCTGCAGACGGGGCTACAACTTTCACTATTAAAATGTATGATAAGTAATAAAAATGTGCAATAACACATATCTGCTAATATCGATAGAATGTTTTTTCTAATCCCAGTAAAAGCTTTACATACATGCACACAGTTCTGCTTCAGAATTGTTACTTTTTTTCTCGTAGAATTTCTACAGCTTTAATAGCTGTGTAAATAGGCAGACAACCAAACCACGGCCTCCATTCCTAAGAAGTCCCCAGATCAAATCTTGCCTCTGCCATAAGCTGTCCTCCAACTTCACCCACCATGCTACGTGAGAATACTGACCCACCTTATAGTATTATTTAAGAACTACTGAGATAACACAAGAAGCCATGGCTCAATAGCAGCGTATATTTATTGCATGCGGAAAACCCCAAGCTCAGTCCTCGGCATCTCCCATTAAAGGATCAAGTAGTAAGTGATGTAAGACTTCTATCAAAATCTCAAAGAGCCACTGCCAGTCAGAATAAAAAATACTAAACCTACAATCATAAGAACACTTTCCTAAGAGTAAGCCCCATTTAATAAAATTGGGCTTACTTCTGAGTAGACCTGTTAAAGATTGCTTTCTCAGTTTGATAGACCGTCCAGTGGGCTGACTCAGTGTAAAATAACCTCATGTGATCAATACACTTTAATGCTACAGACTTCTGACTTCTTAATCCCCTTCATTAACCACAGCCTGCGTACTCTAGAACAAAAACTGAGAAAAGCTATATACCTATTCACTTGGCATGGAGTCCACTGAACATCAGGAGAAGACATTCTTCCAGGCATGTTCAATCTGCACCTGACTGAGATACACTTCTTGCAGCACCTGTAGCTTTACAGAACAAATGCCCTCAGTGGCCATTGCTGGGTAACCACAAAAATGCTGCCAGCCTTTAGGCGTTGGTCTCTGTCAGTAAAAGGCAGGGGGAAGGGGCAGGGCACTTTCTAGAGCTGTTTTGGCTTTTGAGGGAGCACTCACAGGGAACAGGCTCACTGGCAGCCACCAGGTAACTTGATATCATGTGGCTTGTATGACTCATCTAGGCCTCGCTGCGTGTTACTGTTCAACAGCAGCCACCCTATTAAAGTCAGTGTGGTATAATGGTTAGAGTTTCAGACTAGAATTTGGGAGACTCAGGTTTGAATCAGCACTCAGCTGTAGAAGCTCAGTGGGTGACCTTGGGCCAGTCACACATTGTCTCCCTAACTTATGTCAGAGTTGTTGTGAGAATCAAATGGAGGAGAATGATGTGAGCTGCATTGGATCCCCACTGAGGAGAAAGGTGGGGTATAAATGCAGTAAATGAATAATACAGTTGAAGGGGGGAAGACAAAAGGTAAGTTTGTTGGCAGGTGGAAAGGAGAGAAGGAACCAAGGAAAGGTGAAAATATGGGCATGCCAGGTTTTTTTTTTAGAGGAAATAGGGTGAGGAAGTGAATACGAAGAAATGAGGTGCCCTCCTCAAGTCCCTACCAATGGTCCCTCTAAGCTGTGGAGTCTTGTGAACAAAAATTCTACTTTGTGAGGTACCGGCCTTAATGTTGTGAGCAAGTGATTTGGCTGCTGCATAAATTAGTTTGCTCTGGAGCCATCCCTCCTGAGCTAAGACAAAAATGTGTGAGCCAGAGGCTAAAAAACGTGAGCTAGCTCACACTAACTCAGCTTAAAGGAACACTGGTCTCCACCATGTTACTGGGCCTGGCAACCAGCCCCATGCAACTGAGCCTGCTGCCAGAGGGAAGGAAGGAATACTGAAGATTGGGGGGAAGACAAAAGTAGGTTGGTGGGTGAGTGGGAAGGAGGAAGCAGGAAGCAGGAAAAGGGGAGAAGGTATAGGAGATTTCAAGTAAATGAAATAGAAAATAGTGGGAGAGGAAAATAAGATGCCCCCCACAAGTCCATGTGGGTCTATCACTTGTGGATATCTAAATATGGAAGCAGTATTCTATTAGATTCCCTTGCAAGGAATGGGAATTTATTTACTATTTTATTTACTTTATTTATGCCCTGTGTTTTTATCCAAAGTGACTTACATTGTTCTCTTCTCCATTTTATCTTCACGCCCTTATGGGGTAGGTTAGACTGTGCGACTGGCCTAGTCACCCAGCCATCTTCCATGAATGATTGGGGATTTGAACCTGGGTCTCCCATACATTCGTCTGATAGTTCAACCACAATGGCCCTCAAACACACACACACTGGTATGGGGAAGCTGCAAGAGGGTTTCTAGTGCAGGTTCCCGTTTAAAGCTGAATGATGAACCAGATGTGATGCTGGAAGCACAGTGAATGAGCTCCCAACTATTTCTTTCCTTTTTAGACACAAGTATGATTTAAGCCCGCCTCCATTTCTCAACGTCAAGGCCTCATAGAGCTGCAATTTGTCCTGTCTTCATTGGGATCTGTATATTTGCTCTAACAGGGCAAACAGCAGATTTGTGGGACATTTCAGTAGGATGATGTGGGATGTGGGCTTAGACAAGGAAAAAGGGGGAAACAGAAAAGCAAAAAGAAAAGCACAATATAAATGTTGTAAACAGGTGTTTTAAAAAAGGAAAACAGGAACATGAGCTGAGACAAAGAAAACTTATGGCCAGGAACTTCATAGGTGAGAGCAGCTAAGTTCTCATACTGATTTAAAATAGCCTATGAAATCGCTGGCTGCAGGCCTCTTGAAGCAGTAAATGTGTATTATGTGGGAGAAGCACTGAATTTGCCCAGGTTCAAAATATTACACTTTTGAGTACATTGGAAAGTGTGTGTGTGTATGGGGGGGTGGTATGTGAAAGGCATGGCATGCTGTAGGCAAACTGATTTGTTTAGAGGTAGCCTAATAAACTGAGGCGCCAGGAAACTTGTCACTTGTTTTCTCTTTCTTCCTTGAGGGGAAAGAAAACAACAGGCTGAGCAGAGATGGGAAAAGTGTTCTTCTGCCTTTACAGGCCAAGACAGTAAGCTCTTCCAGATGAGATCACTGTCAGGGTTGATCAATGTACTGACCTACTTAACTTGACAGTGCCTTTTTACCTATAGCAGAATGGTGGCTGACATCAGACTAATAAATATGCATGATTTCTCCCCCTAGCAATTCCTTCCCAAACTTATCAGCTGCCTAGATCCCTGCTGCTGCACTACCTAAAGCTCAGAATACAACCCCTGCTTGAAAACACTCCTTGTACTGTGCAGCCATCTAGTGGACATGGGGTTTAATTACTGCAAATGTTTTCTGCTAGGATATTACAGTAGACAGCAATACCTTGGGAGCCTCCGGTGGCTCTTCTCAGCATCATTTCCAATGTGGCACCTGTTCCATATTCCAGGAAAATGGGCAAGTCCATTGTCCATTAAGGCTTGTGGTTGGCAAGTGCTCTGGACCTTGAAAAAGGCCACTGCTGGAGGCAATGGAGGATGGGCAAGCTGTAAGTTTCCCTGAGCTGGGGGCCTCATGTCAGTGAGGCAAGTAAAGGGCTTGTCCTGTCCAATATTCCCTCATCCTTCTTCATAGCCTCATCCCACCACCTGAGCAGCTGCTGAAGAAAAGAGAGTAAAACCACCACAGCAACCATCTAAGAAAAGACCAAGCTGGCTACAGAGGGGTGAGGGTCATTTTACTCCCCTTTCTCCATAGCCAGCTTGCTTCCCTCTGGGTGCTTTGGCAATCACTCTAGATACACACAGGTTTTGGCTATGATTCCACAGCAGTGAGGAGAGAAAACTTAGGCCCCGTTCATACGAGCCCATTAAAAGTTATAGTTACTTCTCATATTGTTGAATGTGTATGTTTGGCAGGGTGGTACACAGAGCATACAGTAGTCCCATGGCTCTTTTGGTTGCCTGTAATTGCAAATGTGTCTGTCTGCAAGACGTGGAGTGAGTACCATTGCTGTAAAGATTTTTGTGGCTGCTGTCTGGCCTGTAATTACAGTGGGAGTATTGGGGGCTCCGCTCCCTCCAAGACCCCCTGCTTCTTCCCAAAAACATTTAAAGAGATCCTTTAAATGCTTTTGAGAAGAAGTAGGGGGGATGGCATGTGACCTTCTCCCTCCCTCCTGCAAGATTTAAAGGGCCCTCCGGCTGACTGGCAGGCCACATGCTCCCTGTTGATCAGCTGAAGAAGCCTTTAAATTTTGCAGGAGGGGAGGGAGAGGGGTGCACACCACTCTCCATCATTATGGCAAATAATGGCAGCCCCATCAGAAAAAAATGTGCCTCACAAACCACAAAATCCTGGCTACGAACCTTGCTGCTGTTAACAACTGTTCTGCTACCTAGTTGAAATATTCAGTGAAACAAATGCCAACACACTTCTTGACTTCTCAGGTTTTCCAATATACCTTTGTGTGTCTCTGTGTTTGAGAAGAGAGTCTGGGAAAGTAAGAGGTGCCCTGCCCTGGAGGACCAACAAACAGGAAACAGAGGCCAAAGCCTCTCCTTACCATTTCGTCTGAGCACTGGTATTCAGAGGCTTACCGTTCCTGGATGTGCGGGCTCCTTTAAGTCACCACGACTAGTAGCCACTGATGGAAGTCTCTTCCATGAATCTTTCCAATCCCCTTTTAAAGCCATCTGTATTTCTGGCCATAACTATAACCACTGGCAGTGAATTCCAGTTCAATTACAAGTTGAGTAAAGTATTTCCTTTTCCTCCTGTGTGAAGGACCTTTGGGCAGGCTGTCTTTCCCTTAGTTCTGCACAGGTAGGTTGCGGTGGTTGGCAGGTCTGATGTATTTCTCCCATACTATGGTAAATGTGTGCATGACTACACATGTGCCTCACAATACACAGTTCACAAAGTTCCAGAGTTCAGTGGTGCAGTGATGCAACCAAAGTGTATGGTTGTGTAAACACTTCCAAAACAAGTGCGTGAAGAAGACTAATATGTTTACGCCTCTATAGAAATGATCTGAAAATCAATCATCATTGTACCTAATCCCATCTGCCTGTCATGTATGCTCATGGTTGTCTTATGAAAAGCACAAAAAGTCCACACGCCTCCTTCAAAGGATGTTCCTGTATTCGTACAGTGTAACCTCAAGCATGTTTACTCAAACAAAAATATGTACGTCTAAAATATTAGGATTAACGTGACTGTGCACATTTAGGATTGCAGCTGTGACAGTTCTACACCCCCCCCAAGGACAATCATACACCCTTTCCTTGTGAAAGGCACTAGCAAAGACTAGTAAAAAGATTTGTTATAGTTGAGAGGCACAGAGCTATTTCAAATGGGAATTAACACATACCTTCCATTTTCAAATGGTATAGTACCTTGGCATAAGAATATCATGAATTTATATTTTCTGAACAAAGCCAGAGTCTTTGCTATCCAGTGAACTAGTTCTGCATGCCAGAGGGATCTTTGGGTTGTAGTTCTTTGAATAATAACCTGCCTGAGCTCCTACCTCCTCTTTATACCACACAGCAAATGGGCCTTATGGTATCCTGCTGTTCAATGGAAACAGTAAAAAATCCTGCTTGGCATGTCTAAACTGTGGCACGGCTTGGAGTAGTTCTTTAGATTCTGACAATATCATTTACTTAATTTTTTGTTTTAAAGATCCTATCAGCATTGTGACGCTATATGTAACAGCATGTTTTTTTTTTAAGTGCATGTTACAGCATCACTTACCTTGGAACCACATATTGTCAGCATTTTAAAGCTTCATTTGTCCCATAGAGAAATAATGTAAGTTGTTAGCATATTTCCTGGGATACAAACTCAGGATCATATTAACAATTCAGCATCAACTCTGATCCTATGACTGTTTAAACAGAAACAAGTCTTATAGATTTGAAAGGGACTTACTGTCAATACCTGTTCATAGGATTACAGTTTAAATATCCCTTAAACTCCCTGTTATACTCACAGGTATTGCTCACCCCATCATACAAAAGGCGGCTTGGATTTTAAGGGATCCTGTGTTCAAGCCACAGGTGTTGGCAGTTCCACTGAAGATGAGCTCCAGATTTTTAAGAAATTCAAAGACGCATATGACATTGCTTTATACCACGTCAGGTCATTCATTTTCCTGTCCAGGTTAGAAAAGCTTGGACAAATGAAGTTGGCTGCGACTTGAAGGCAAAAAGAGAACAGGAAACGACATCCGTCCACGTGTATACAACATTACTTGTCTATTTCTATGCTACCTTTTGACCACATCTACTCATAATTTTATATAATATAAACTGCATTTATATAACACATTTACATTTATAAGGCTAAGATATCGAGATCTAATCTATTATCTATAAAGCTAACTTCCTCTCCTCCGCCTCAAAACTCCGAATTTAGGCATTGGTCCCCGCCGACTACGAACGTTTACCCAGAACGTGCTCAAAGCATTAATCTAAAAATAAATGTGCATAGAATTGCGGTGGCCCGCCCTTCTCGGTCCTCTATCTTTTCTTGGATCCAAGTCCCATTCAGTTGAGTAGAGCTTCCTCTCTCGCAAACGTACGCAGGATTATAGCGATGATCCCAGGAGCTCCGTCGAGGGGTAGCGCCCGAGAAAACCTGAACTCCGCAGCTCCCCGGTGAAGGGGCGGAGCGACGGCAAACTGGGCCGGAGCCGGAAACGCGGAGAGAGTGGTCGGGCTGTGTAAGGAGTCGGATGGCGCTTGCTCCGTTGCAGGTTGGTGCTTTGTTTGTTCCGCCGAGCCCTGCGTTGATCCAAAGGCTGTGAATGGATAACTGCTCCTTGGAGGAACGGGAGGGGGGCTCGGAGCTGCGAGCAGCCAAATTCTGCCTGGAGTAAGAGAGGGAAGTTGGGAAGAGGAGGACTGTTCTCATTCCGGCAGAAATGCTCGTCCCGCGGGGGAAGGAAATTTCTGAGGCTGTTCCAGAAAACTTTGTAGATGGCTGTATGAGGGGAAAAAAAAGAACACTGCAGTGGGACTTCGCGGATTTGTTTAAAGCCAGAGTTCAGCATTGGGACCTTTTACGGTTCGGATCGCAAATACATCTTAAAGGATAAAGCGTCAGAGAGCGTGCAAAAAAAAAAAAGGGGGGGGGGAGAGATTCCTGTGCCAGTATTGTGGATTCGTTGTGCCATTAATTAATTCATTGCTGATTTTCGGGATTGTTTAGGTACAAGAATGTTGAGTTCTGGGGTACATCTTAAATGCTTCAGAGATTTACCATTACATTGTGGTGAGTTTTATGCTCCTTTGAGAAGCTCGGGGTATTACACATGATCCCCCCCCTCCTTTGTTTTATCCTCACAACAACCCAGTGGAGTAAAATGAGGCTGGGAGGGGGCTAACAGGCCTTGCATGCCACAGTAGGGATTTGAACCCAGGTCTACCCAGAATGTTAATCACATCATGGTTGTCCATCATAATTACCCCCACAGTGCCTGGTCTGCCCTACTGATTTTAAACTAATTCTGCCATTTGTGTGCAGCTAAATTTCAACAAGCGTGAAGGGGAGTAAGGAAGACCCTTCAGTATTGACTTCACCCACTGAATTACTTCCATAGAGAAAAAGAAAAAGGCTTTTTAACACCTAGCACCTATCATCTGATTGTGCAAAAAGGGGGAAGGCTTTTGTGGCTTAGTCCCATTGCTTGTGTGTTACCATCCTAAGTATGGGAGGAAACTGCAGAGCTGTATAAGCAGATAACTTCTGATATGCATGAAGGGGGCCTCTGCCAAAGCCTTCCTTGCTCTTCAGCCTAGCAAGCAAATGATAAAGCAGTATTTTACTTGGCTTGCACCGGAGAAAGAGACTGAGGGGTTTTTGGGATTGAGAAGCTCCTAGAAGGCCTGGGGCGTTACCTTTGCCTGTGGTTTGCTGAATATGAAATGGCGGGCAATTCTGAACCAAACCATAGAGAATATGATCAATAGATACACAAAATGGAGTTAGAAACAGATGGGGGGATTTCCCCTTAAACCTGAAGGAAGTCTCAGGCTTGTCAAAAAGTCTCAAAAAAACCCAAAATTTAAAATTGTAGGATTAAAATTCTCCAAAATACCAGAAACAACCCCTGTAGCAACTGGGCCAGACTTTTCCTGGGGAGAGGCTGCCAGTAATGGAAAGAAGGGAGGAAAGCTGAGGAGGAAGGTCGATAAAGATAAGAATGTAAGAGAAGCCTTGCTGGATCAGACTTCCATCCAGTCCGATACTCTTGTGTCACTCAGTGGCCAAAACCAGCGTTCCCTCTAAACTGAATTAGTGTGAGCTAGCTCACAGCTTTTTAGCCTCTGGCTCACACATTTTTGCCTTAGCTCAGGAAGGATGGCTCCAGAGCAAACTAATTTATGCAGTAGCCAAATTGCTCGCTCACAGCTTTAATGCCAGTAGCTCACAAAGTAGAATTTTTGCTCACAAGACTCCACAGCTTAGAGGGGGTATTGGCCAAAACCCAGGTGCCATCAGGAGGTCCACCAGCAGGGCCACATCTCCAGAAGCCCTCCCGCTGTTGCCCCTCAGGCACCAAGAATCGATAGCATCACTGCCCCAGACATAGTGTTCCATCTATACCTTGTGGCTAATAGCCACGGGTGGACCTCTGCTCCATATGTTTATCCAGTCCCCTCTTGAAGCTGTCTCTGCTTGTAGCCACCACCATTTCCTGTGGCAGTGAATTCCACGTGTTAATTACTCTGGGTGAAGAAGTACTTCCTTTTATCTGTTCTAAACCTACTGCTCATTAATTTCATTGAGTGCCCATGACTTCTTGTATTGTGAAAAAGAGAGAAAAATATATCTTTCTCTGCCTTATCTATCCCATGCATAATTTTGTAAACCTCTATCATGTCACCCTTCAATCATCGTTTCTCCATGCTAAAGAGCCCTAACATCTTTACCTTTTCTTCATAGGGAAGAAGTTCCATCCCCTTAATCATTGTAGTTGCCCTTTTCTAGTGCTATAATACCTTTTTTGCGGTGTGGTGACCAGAACTAAACGCAGTATTCCAAATGAGGCTGCAAAATAGATTTATACAGGGGCATTATGATACTGGCTGATTTCTTTTCAATTCTCTTCCTAATAATCCCTAGCATAGCATTTCCCTTTTTTATTGCAGTTGCACACTGAGTTGATATCTTCAGTGAATTAGGTAACACAACTCCAAGGTCTGTCTCTTGGTCAGTTACCGCCAGTTTGGACCCCATCAATTTATATTTATAGTTAGGATTTATGACTCCAATGTGCATTAATTTGCACTCGCCCACATTGAACCTCATTTGCCATGTTGACGCCCACTCGCCCAGTCTCAACAGTTCCCTCTGGAGCGCCTCATAGTCCTCCCTGGTTTTCACCACCCTGAACAACTTAGTGTCATCTGCAGACTTAGTCACCTCACTGCTTACTGCCAACTCCAAATCATTAATAAACAAGCTAAAAAGCACTTAACCTAGTACCGAGCCCTGCGGTACCCCACTGGTTACCACCTTCTATTGTGAAAACTGCCCATTTATACTCACTCTCTGTTTCCTGTTAATTAACCAGTTTTTAGCCCACAAGAGGACTTGTTCTCTTATCCCATGACTGCTGAGTTTACTTTGGAGATGAGTAACTTTATCAAAAGCTTTCTGGAAGTGTAGGTTAACAACATCTACTGGGTCACCCTTGTCCACATGTTTATTCACCACCTCAAAGATCTCTAAAAGGCTAGTGAGACAAGATCTTCCCTTACAGAATCCATGCTGATACTTTCTTGATAGCCTTTGTTCCAGTTTGGTGTAGTGGTTAAGAGTGGCCGACTCAAATCTGGAGAACCGGGTTTGATTCCCCACTCTTCCACGTGCAGCTGCTGGGTGACCTTGGGTAAGCCACAGTTCTCTCAGGAGCAGTTCTCTCAGAGCTCTCTTAGCCCCACCTACCTCACTGGGTGTCTTTTGTGGGGAGAGGAAGGGAAGGAGATTGTAAGCCGCTCTGAGTGAAGGGCAGGGTAGAAATCCAATCTCTTCTCTTCTCTCTCTTCTTCATCAATGTGCCTACTAATCCTATCTTTAATAATGGATTCCACCAACTTACCTGGTATCGATGCTAGACTGGCTGGCCTGTAATTTCCTGGATCTCCTCTGGAACCTTTTTTGAAGATGGGGGTTACATTAGCTGCCTTCCAGTCCTCGGGAATGAAGGAAGATTTTAGTGACTGCCTGTTTTTGTCAGGAGATCCACAAATTCACATTTGGGTTTTTCAGAACTCTTGGATGTATGTCATCTTGACCTGGAGATTTGTCAGTTTGTAATTTGTCTATCCGTTGCAGGACCTCCACTTTTATCACCTAACTCCAACTCAGGTCTGTCGACACCCTCCTGAAATTGGTGGTTCTGGAGTGGACAAGCACCTCCCATCTTCCACAGTGAAGACAGAGGCAAAAAAGCACTCAGCTTCTCTGCCATTTCCCTATCACCCTTTAGTAATCCTTTTACCCCTTGGTTATCTAAGGGCCCCACTACCACCCTGGCTGGTTTTCTGCTGCTAATGTATTTGAAGAAATTTTTATTATTGGTCCTTATGTTTTTTGCAATATGTTCCTCATAGTCCCTCTTTGCATTTTATTTGCCAAAGCCTTTTATTTACCTCACTTGAACTAGCCTTCCACTGCTAAAGGAATCCTTCTTACCTTTTTTTGCGTCCATGACTTTGTTCGTTAATCACACAGGCCTTTTTAAATACCTATTTGTACTTTTCCTAACCTGTGGTGTACATTGTATATGAGCTTCCAGTATTGTAGTTTTAAATAGTACCCAAGCTTCCCAAAGCTGCCCTGTTTACATAAATGCTAAACTTATGGTCACTGTTCCCAACTAGTGCTCTCACCAGGTCTTTAGCATTATTTAGGACCAAGTCCAGGATTGCCTCCCCCTGGTAGGTTCTGTGACCATCTGCTACATGGCACAGTCATTGAGAGTATCTGGAAACCCAGTCTCTTTCTCCTGACTTGAACACATATTGACCCAATCACTCGGGACAATCAGGTGCTGAGCAGTGTAACCGATTGTTAATTGATGGGAACCGGACAATTACCGAAACTGTGGCAAAATTTTGGGTAGCATGCTACTGCATCCGAAATACATGATCAAATATATAATAATAGTTGCCTAATAGTCTCTGTTTTATGTTGTTCTTTTACTTTATTACGCTCAACTGTATTTTTATAGAGTTTTATTTTACTGTCCTAAATTCAGTTATATGAATGTTATATTTAAGCATGTGTGTTCTATGGTTTGTTGCCGTAATAAATGCCTGACTGACTGACTGACCCAATCACTCTACGTCATTATTATGACACAGTTATTTCATCTAGCTGTTTTTCCTAATTCTTTTGCTATTTTAAAATCATCCTCTAATCCTTGATCTGGTGGGCGATAACAAACTCCCAGAGTTAAGCTTCCTTTTTGGCCCTCTCTTTCCACCCATTGCATTTCTATAAGCAAATCTATTTCTGTTCGATTCTCAGTTTTACTGGACTGTATACTCTCTCTGACATACAGAGCCATTACACCTCTGACTGTTCCCTCCCCATGCCTCCAATATAATTTATATCCAGGAATCACTGTATCCCACTGATTATTGTCATCCCACCAAGTTTCTGAAATGGCCACAATGTCTATGTTCTCTGACACTAAGTACTCCAGCTCCCCCATTTTACTTTGGTCCCCACTGTGGAGAAAGACTGTAATTTTCCTAGGTAGAGGCTGTGGGGGAGGGATAGGTGGAGACAGAAAGCTGAAGATAGAGAGGCAGATAAAGGTAGGTTGGCTGTTGGGTGGGAAGGAAATATGGTTGCCAACTCCAGGTTGGGAAATTCCTGCACATTTGAGAGGTAGAGCCTAGGGAGGGTGGGATTTGAGGAAGGTAGGAAGTACAGGCTGGTATAATGACAGACTCCACTTTCCAAACCAGCAACTTCCTCCATGAGAACTACCATTGCCAGTCTCCAGGTGAGGGCTGGAAATCACCCAGAATTACAACTGTTGTCCAGGTGACGGAGATCAGTTACCCTGGATAAAATGGCTGCTCTGGAGGGTTGCGTCTATGGCATTATAACCTGCTGAGGCTGCTTGCCTCCCCAAGCCTCACTGTCCCAAGGCTTCACCCCCCAAATCTCCAGGAATTTCCCAACTGGGAGCTGGCAGCCCTAAGATGAATTGATCTCTGTAGCTGAGAGATCCATTGTGATTCCCAGACCGCTGCCATTGCTGCTGTGGGCGGGGGAGAACCAAAAATAGAACAAACAGTGAAGGAAAGAAGATATAAAATAATAGTATTATTAAGCTCTTGTCGAAATTAATCAACATCAAAATGGAATAATTCTACAATGAGCATGTGGGAGCATAATATCCAAATAATTCAATGAAAATCCATATTTTATCTACAAGACATACACAAAGTATGATTTCACAAATATTTGATGAGGATGATTACATAAGAAGATTTCAATGATCAGGTTTCAAAAGAAAACTCTTCTAATAAGGGTGCTAGCTTATCTCAGGGGTGGCCAAACTGCAGCTCGGGAGCCACATGTGGCTCTTTCACACAGTCTCTGAATGTTAGTAAAAAGAAAATTTGCGTATTGTTCAATAAAAATGTGTGTGTAATATTTGTTCATGTCTTGTGGCTCTCAAAACATCTGACCTTTATTCTATGTGGCTGTTATGATAAGCAAGTTTGGCCACCCCTGGTCTCTCTCATTTCACTTTCTCAAAGTAGAACCAGTGCTGTCCTTTGCTGTGTATTAACAAACAGGAGTGCTTGATATGGAATTACCCAAACAATTCAAAAACCAGTGTTCTTTGCTGTGTATTAAAAGGATACGATATAACAAATATTAATATATGAAATTACTTGTTCCATAATTAGCAGCCAATTCCTTATCCCAGGATTTATATATATTTGACATGCTCTGTTCCTTTTGCAGAACTTGTGGGATTTGCAAAAGGGCTTTGCTCAGATTGTTCCCCTGCTGTTTCTTAGGATCCACACATATTCTGCCTGGTGAAGGTGGCTGTTACTTAAACCATTTAAAAAGTTGATCTTGGTTGGAACATCTGTTGAATCTTCTTACTTCTTGAGGATTAGGATGAAGAAACAATTTAGGAGCAGGCATTTTTGGATCCCAGTAAATAATTTTCAGATCGTCAAAAATCCCTCCCCCCCCCCCATTTCAAAGTTTCACTGAATAGCAGAAGAAGAAGCCAGTGCCAAACACAAATTCCCAGAGTCCTTCTGCTCCTTGTTCATCTTCCCTCCAGCACAACAGCTGCCCTCCCTGGCTTATGACTGAAAGCTGAATTTCTAGTGACCAGATATTACAGCTAGTATCTTAGTGTGCAGTAGTGTCCCTGCATCAGAATCTCTGTCTTGGGGAAAGAGATGCATATTTCAGTAACTGCAGATTGCCTTTTACTTTGAGCTAAAATTAGATGGGTGGAACATAATTTTTAATGAAATAAATGAAACTAAAACAACAGCAGTACAGTTATTATAACTCACCCTCTTTTATCCAGCAGGAAAAACCCAGTGGCCTTGGTTTAGATAAGCATGTGCAGAGATTTACATATCCACTAAGACTTCTTACTTTCCGTATTCAATATGCTAGAAATGTGAAGGCCTGGGGGGAAAAATGAGGAGGGAGAGGATCCTCTTTTGAATTAGATTAATTGCTGCATTTTACAAGGCTGTGTATGAACAACTCTGGCTGCTGGATCAGACTAGGAAACTGAGTAAGTAGCATCTGTTTGCAAGTGGAACTCTCTGTCCAGCTAGGAATTATATGGTTGGAAGCTTGCTCTATTAGTTATTTGGCCCCCTAACTGGATTGGTGCACCCTAATATAATATCACCAGTAGCCCATATTATTATTATTTGGTTATTTATAGACCACCTTTTTTGCTGAGACGCAAGGTGAATTACATAGTGTAAATCAAGTACAGTCAACAGGATGGGGCATCCAATGAGCAATGCACTAGGGCACTGGTTTCCAAAGTGAGCAATATCGCCCCCTGAGGGGCGCTGGAACGATCCAGGTGGGCGGTAGGAGCCTTGGGTGCAAATTTGTCAATGCATCTTTTTGTCCACTTTTTGAAGGTAGATTTCCAGAGGGGTGCTGAGTCTTTTTTTTCTGAAAAGGGGGTGGTAGACTAGAGATGTAAAATTTCCGGAAATTTTGAAGCTCGGAAAAAAAAACCCGTTTCCCCCCCCCTGTTTTTTTCAGAAAAAAAACAGAAATTTTTGGAAAAATTGAAAAAAATGCTACATTAGCACTTCTTTTGTCGTTTCTAGATTGAAAGTCATTCTGTTACTTTAGGAACATAAAATATGACTATGGACATTTTAACTTGGCATGAAATTATCACAACTAGCATATTAAAATATAGTGTATCCAAACAATTATTACAAACAGAATACCCACCCACATGCAAACACAAAACTGAAACCTTTTTATTTTCTTCTGACAATAGCACCTCCTAAAGGAAGAAATGCATCTTGGTCTTGCACTGGAGAGTTCAGTTTGTAACCGAGGACTTGCTTGTCCTCAGTGCACAGAAATTAGATCAATCTGATACCATATATATATATATATTAGAAATGATTTGGAAAATATTTGAACACCTTGTCTTAAAATATTTTATTCATCATAATAAAATAAAACGTTCCATAATCAATTTTTTTCTTTTCTTTTTTCAATTTTTCCAATTTTTCGGAAAAAAACAAAAAAGCTTCAGGGGAAAAAACGGGGAAAAAACATGTTTTTTTTTTCCGAATTTTTCCGGGTTTTTTCCGGACCTTCACATCTCTATGGTAGACCAATAAGTTTGGGAACCTATGCACTAGGGTTTGGACTACAGAAATCTGGAAACAAAACAGAAATCTCAAACAGAGTTGAAACAAAGCATAGGCTGTTAAACATGGATACATTCAGAGGTGTTGAACTCATTTGTTACAAGGGCCAGATCTGACTTAAACTCACTTTGTCAGGCAGGGCCATGTGTGCCATAAAATGTAATGCCAGGTACCGGAGATTTAAACTGTATAAAGGACAGCAGCTGGTAAGCTCCGAGTTGGTGTATCCTCACTGCAAGGCTCCTTGGGCTGGGGAGGGAGGTGCAAAGGAAAACCCATATGGGCGAACTGGAGAGCCAGGGGTGCAGCACTGGGAAGACACTCCCACTTTGCTTGACTGCTGCAGATGAGGTTGTTCTGCCATGCTCTGCTCTGCCCACTTCCCCGAACAGTCTCCTGTTCCCTCCCTTGGCACTAGTTGCTCATGGAGCCCTGGATGGGCCAGTTCTACCTCCCGGGCCTTATGTTTGACATGCATGCATTAGGTAGTGTAAAAACTACCTAGTCTGGAGCTTACTTACAGTGTTAGGTAGCAATACAGCAGTGTAGATCCCAATCCCTATCCCATTACCAATGCAACTTTAAGAGCATTTCATTACAGTACAGTTCTGTTTATGTGTGCCAAAAGCCCTCTTGAATAATTCCATTTTGCATAGTTTGCAGAAAGCCCAGGAGAGTGGGAGCCTTCCTAACCTTGTCAGGGAGGCCATCCCAATAGGCGGGGGCCACAACAAAGAATGCAGATGTATGGGCATTTATTGATTTTGTCCATTTTCAGGATGGTTCTTGCAGAAGGCCCTGCTGGGATGAGCGAAGTTTGTGTGGTGGAGCACAGGGAGAGAGCCAGTCCTGCAGATAAGAGGAATGAAGGCCTTGAAGGGCTTTGTATGTGATAGTCAGTGCCTTGAATTGAGCCCAGTAACAAATGGACAACCAATGGAATGACTGCAGAATGGGAGTGATGTGCATGTTCCACCCAGCTCCTGATGATAACCTAGCTGCAGCATTTTGAACTAAATGGAGTGTCTGACTAGACTTTGAGAGGAGACCTAAGTAAAGTGCATTCCAGAAGTAATACTGGATCCAGTATAACCCCAAGGCCCTTAACTGAGTCAGAGAGTATTAGCTGAACACCACTGAAAATGGGAAGCACAAGGTGCTTCAAGACATCCACCTTCCCAGCCAGCATCGCTTCTGTTTTGTCCGGGTTTAGTTTCAATTTATTTGCTTTCAGCTGTTCAATCACAGCAGTCAGGCAGCGGCTCAGGGCCTTTTTGAAAGCCTGACAACATGGATGAAAATTATATTTTTTTGTTTAGGGGTGTTATCCTGCCCTGCCCTGCCACCTCAGTACGGTTCCAGCTAAAGTGCATAATCTTCTTGTTTTCAGGTGTGTTTACTAAGATGTCGTCCTCATAGGAAGCACCGAGGCTGAGAAATGTCCTTACAATTAGAATCGCTGCCTCAATGGGAATTCTATCTTTACCTGGTTCTTTCTTTTGGCTTCCATTTTTATTCTTTCCATGAAGTATTCCTAGCCTCTCAAGGTAAGTCTCTGTTGCAGGCCCATTCATTTTAGGTACTGATTGTTTTTGGCTTTTGTAGTTTGCAGTGTATTGACTTAAATAGTACGACTTAATGGAGTACTTTCTAACAGTCTCCTGCAGGGCATCCCACAGAGGCTTTTTCCTTGAAGCTTTTGGGTACCCTTTCTTTGTGTGAATGGAAAACTGCAGAGAAGGCATATGTGAAAGGTACAAGCTGTGCACATATCCGTGAATGAAAGCGTAATTCAAAGCTTGTGCTTTAGTTGGTAAGAAATGACTAGAAGCGTAACTTGACATTTACCTTTTAACAGAAGCAGACTAAACAAATTTGAAGGTCAGCTTGCTAATAAATTTTCAAGGGAATAACTGCATATAGTTTGATTCTTTATAACCCTGTAGAATATTTTTCTTGTCTGATGGAAAAACTCTGAATGTTCATGGTTTAATATATTTGTTTAATTTGGAGTAGTGTTGTAATTGTTTTAAAACTAGGCCCAACATTTTGAATTGTAGGTAGCTAGAAACCATGACTGTCAGCTTTAATGGATTTGGTTGTTCGATTAATCACCCAAACGTTTAATTTATATATTAAAATATTTATGCCTCACCCTTCCTATAGCTCAGGTTGCCTTAAAATTCTAATAAAAAGCACAGTAAAACCCCACATAACTCCCCCCATTAGAAATCCTGACAAATCGAGTAGCCTTGTGCCACCCCCTAAACACTGCTGGAGGTGGCTTCCCCCTCACCTCCCCAGGGTACCTGTTCCATATTTTGGGTGGTAGGATGGAAAAGGCGTGGGCTGTAGTTGATTCCTGGAGCATTACCACACGTAGAGGAACAACTAGCAGATGTCAACCTGAGGATCACAACCTGAGACTGATTAACCTGCAGGGGGCAGTCTTAACTGATAGGCCTCTGAGTGAAATGTGTACTTGTTTTAGATTTTTGCTCTAGTACATTATTTTAGTATTTGTTATTATTATAAAGGACGTCAGTTCCTTTGAAGAGTGGGATAAGTAATCTAATGCTGTCCCTCAAAAGACACCTGTTCAGAGGCATTAATATACACATTTACCTTGGTCCATGGAGTTGATCAATCAACTAAAACATTCTTGAACTGCAATCTGTGCAGGCATTCCAAAATGCTCACCTGTCCTGATAGTGGTTTCTCTCTCTTTGTGGCTCTGAGGTGCCTGAGAATTCCAACTACTGATCAACCAATCAGAGCTCAAAGGTGCTGTTGCAACCGTTTTTTCCTTGTCACCTTGATTGACAGTTGCATAATCCTGTTAAGTAATCTAAAGGTTGAAACAGGATGCTTGCAATCTGCTTCCCAACCAGATCAAATTGTATCATAAAAACATACAAGCCATCTTACCTGAGACTTCACCACTTTGTGAGAAACAGTCTGTTTTAATGCAGTGGACTATGGTTGTTCAATAGCGTTTTGTATCCAGCATGTTGGGGGACAAGAGGGTTCTGCTGCTGCTGCTCTCAGAATAAAATGCAACAGCTTCATGTAATTTATTGACTGTAAACTGTTCTCATCAAGTTACTCAGTGGGATCTTGCATGATTCAGTTTTCTGCAAAGGCAATATGCAATATAAGCTATGCTCTTTTAATTGCTTTTTTGCTTACTTTACCAAAAACTTTGGGGAGGGGGGGAAGCAAGATTGTTAAGGGGCATAATGTTCCCCTTTAGTCCTTTCAACTCCTTACCCACTTTTTTTCTTAGCCAAAGGTGTCTGATACCACTCTTTCCGAGAAAGTGTGCAGCAGTACAAAGTACATTCATTGTCTATCACTTGTGTTTTTGATAGTCAGCTTTCCGTGAACTTGTATAGTTCTTTTTTGAACACGATGATCCAGGAGTTGGTTTCAATAATATCTTTCCGCTTAGGAATCTCTTGTTGGAAGAAAGAGACATTCCTCCAGTGGAAGAGCCTTCACTTAGTGGAAGGGAACCGAAAGATCCAATTCAGTCTAAATAAATTGCGTAGACGGGTTGATGCATGTGTAAATATATATGTGTGTGTGTATGCGTATCTACATATCTATCTATATCTCACACGCATATATATATCACATTCTAGCTGTATCTGAAGAAGTGAGCAGTGCCAGTGTTCCCTCTAAGCTGAGTTAGTGTGAGCTAGCTCACACTAACTCAGCTTAGAGGGAACATTGGCAGTGACTCACAAAAGCTCATACCCTTCCAATTTTTGGGGGTTAATCCTTAAGGTGCTACTGGACTCTTACTCTTTTACACACACACACACACACACACCAGAATTGGCTGGGGAAGGATCTTTATCCCTTTAGCATATTCCCTCATCTCACACTTTATCAGATATCTGGGTTTTCCTGGTTATTGTTTTAGATTTATTGTGTATCTAGGTCTCTCCCCTCCCTGTGTTTTTATCATGGGTGTTTTTCTGATCCTCAAACTGTGTGCCTGTGAAAGCCTGGTAGAGCTTTTGAAGAGTGCTTTCATGGCATTCTGACGTGGGAGGGTAAGCCTCAACTCCTTCATCTTCATGGACATACACAGCCAAACATCCTCCCCTTCATTTGCTCATATAATGCATTCCAAATGGAAGTCATATGCACATAAGCTTGATTTACTAAACTTTTCTTTCCTTTGCTGTTTTTTAAAAAGCCAATCTTAGCTGAAATGTGATGGTTAAAATCAGATATGCCTGGAGTTATTTTAGCTTTGTATTATATAGCAAAACATAGTCTTCAGTTTGAGAGCCAGTTTGGTGTAGCGGTTAGGAGCGCAGACTCTAATCTGGGGAACCCGGTTTGATTCCCCACTCCTCCACATTCAGCTGCTGTGTGACCTTGGATCAGTTACAAGTTCTTTCAGAGCTGTTCTCTCGAGCACTTCTCTCAGAGCTCTCTCAGCCCCACCTTACCTCACAGGGAAGGGAAAGGAGATTGTAAGCTGCTCTGAGACTCCCTTGGGTTGTGAAGGGTGGGGTATAAATCCAGTCTGTTCTCTTCTTCTCTTCTTCATCTGTTCCAAAATAATTTATTTGGAGACATAGTTCAGCACTTCAGTTGTCAGCGTGCTGTTGAAATAAATTTCCATATCCAGTCTAGTCCAGTTACCTTTATTGGCATGTAACCCTTGCAAACCCATATACAACAAAAAACAACAACAACCACAGCATAGAATAATACTTGCAAAAAGGAATCTAAGGTGATATCCAGGGATTTAATTTTGGATTCTAGATAGGTAATCCAGTTAGAGTCATAAGATTCCAGTAGAAGCTGATAGATGTAACTAGAAGGGTCCGAATTGAAAAGAAGGCGAAGCCAATACTTAATTGTAATTAGCCATGCTTTAGTTCTCAACGTGTTCTGGCCACATTCCAGGCATAAAGCTGCATAGGGGACACACATTGGCACCCCAAAGATTTTCCTCAGGAAATAGGACTGAGGCTGTCCTATGAGATTTTCAGTTGTATTGATCCAAATAGGCACCCCATATAATAACTGGGGCCCTATTTTTAGCATTAAAGGCTTTTAAAGCAGCAGGTATATACTGGTTACCTCTTCCTGAAAAATAAAATTGGGAAATTCCTGCCGCATTTACTTTGGCCGTATTGATTGCTGTTTTTCGGTGACATACCCAAGAGGCGTTGTATTGAAAATGAACACCAAGATATTTGAAGACCATTGATTTTCCAGTCATGAAACTTCCAGGAGTTGGAAAAGACCACTAATTTGGACTTCTCATAATTTAACTCCAGGTAGTTGGCAGCACAATATTCATAGCAGCGATCAAGTAAACGCTTTAACCCCAAATGAGTCGATGACAAAAGGACTGCGTCATCAGCGGACAGCAGTAAAGATATATGCGTAGAGCCAAGTCTAGGGCTGTGTCCATCAACTGAAGACAGAAAAGGGGCAAAGTCATTAAAAAAAAGATTGAAAAGGGAAGGGGCCAAAATACAGCCCTGCTTAACCCCTTTATTTATATTGATCATTGATGTAAGTCTTCCAGAGGGAGAGCATCTAATCTGACAAGATGTAGCCATATACAATTTCCTGATAAGGAATAGTAATATCTTATCAGGAAGCAAATGATCACGTTTCCTCCAGAGTAAGTTCCTCGAAACAGAGTCAAAGACCCCTTTAAAGTCCAGAAAGGCAGCCTAAAGCTTAGCCTTTCTTCTTTTTGTATATTTATTTATCAAGTGAGAGAGGAGGGTACAGTGATCAAGAGGCGATTTCCCCTGGCTGAACCCTATTTGCTCAGGACCAAGGATCTTAGAAGATGAGGTCCAGTTAAGGAGCTTTAGTTGTAAGAAGTTGGCATATAATTTCCCTATTACAGAAAGTAAACTTATTGGCCTATAGTTGGAAGGGTTATGTAGTGGTCCCTTCTTATAAATGGGCACAATAATGGCATTGGTAGGTATCTGACCCGTTTTATTTATCACTGTAAAAAGGGAGGCCAAGGGGGAGGCCCACCAGTCTGCATCAGCTTTCAAGATTTCTGGAATAAAATTTCCATATCATATTTTTTCCACAAGAGGGAGCTAGCAAAGCAGCCTTCAGAAACGTTGAAAACTGTAACCAGTATATGACTAGATAACTGAACCAGAGCAGAACTTTTCACACTATGGGATCCAAGGAGATAAGATGGGGTAGAAATGTTTTAAATAATATAAATATTTTTGTTCTAGGATTGTTAGTGTCATAATGTACCGTATTTAGAGAACTTAAAAGTACCCTATATAGCAAGCTAGCAAGATTAAATGTTCTTCCATAAAACTCAACAGTTTTGTGTTCAAAATGTACACATTTGAGCACTCAATAACTAGGGTCATTTTATCTTTATTTTTAGGAATGGGCTGAATTCAAGATTAGAGTCTTGGCTGATTGCCCATCCAAAACCTACCACAAACTTACACTTTAGTATTTTAATACCAGTTCTGAGTCCAATGGCACCTTTAAGACCAACAAAGTTTTGTTCACAGTATAAGCTTCCACACAAAAGCTTGTACCATGAATAAAACTTTGTTGGTCTTAACGGTGCCACTGGACTCAAACTTTGTTCTGCTGCTTCAGACCAACACTGCTACCCCACCTGAATCTAATACCAGTTCTATGAAAGGCAGACTGGGTGCTGAAGTTTCCTTGGCTGTTTTGCCATTTGAGAAATTACTGTGCATGTAGAGTAATGTCAGACCTCGCTGTAGGAGATTTCATGAGACTGACTGGACATTTGCAGAATCCATAATCCAGGTCAGTGCCTGTTGTCAGGTAATCTTTAACTGAATGCAGTAGATAAGTCATCAAACAGATTTGTCCAGGATGGCAGGACTGTATTGGAGCAAATCTAGTCCCATGTGACATGAATAGTGTCATATAAGCAAAGAGGAACCAGCATGATGTAGTGGTTAAGAGTGGCAGACTCTAGTCTGGAGAACCGGGTTCGATTCCCTGCTCCTCCACAGGAAGCGAAGCCTGCTCTCAGTCCCACCTACCTCACAAGGTGCCTGTTGTGGGGAGAGGAAGGCAAGGCAATTGTAAGCCACTCTGAAAAAGAAAGAGATTGGATTTATACCCTGCTCTTCGCTACCCAAAGGAGTCTCAGAGTGGTTTACAGTCTCCTTTCCCTTCCCCTCCCTACAACAGACACCCTGTGAGGTAGCTGGGGCTCAGAGAGCTCTCTTGAGAACTGCCCTTGAGAGCTCTGAAAGAACTTATGACTGACCCGAGGTCACACCAGCAGCTGCACGTGGAGGAGTGGGGAATCAAACCCGTATCTCCCAAATTAGAGTCTGCACTTTTAACCACTACACCAAACTGGCTCTCCAGTTTGGCTCTTCAGTTGAGACTCCTTAAGGGAGGGGAACACGGGGTATAAAAATCAACCCTCTTTCTCCTTCTCCTCTTCTCCTCTTCCTCTTCTCCTCCTCCTTATGTTCAGTTCCTCCAATCTAAGTCCTTTTAAGTCAGTGATTTAGGATGGAGCAACTCTTCATCAGATTACATCACAGCCCTGTACATACAGCCCCTCCACACACTGACTGAATGTGTGTGGAAAGGAGACAGAAGTGTGCTAGGATTGCCTCTGCATGATCCCTGGTTTGTGAGCATGGCACCTAGATGTGGAGGCAGTGTCCTCAAGTATGTTCTCTTCCTGTGATTGGAGATGCTGGTTTGCGAATGTTGCTGGTCATAGGGAGGGAGTGTCCACATGGACGCTGCCTCTGCTTGTAGGTGCTGTGCTTGTGAGCCGGAGATCACATGGAGGTGGGGCTATACCCATTCGCCTTTTTGTTGTTGTTGTTCAATGTGTGTAGAGGTCATGTATAAGATAAAAGCCAATAAGGATCTGAGAGGGAAGAATACTTAGTAACCCAGCATGGGCAAGTTTCCTGGGAGTGAATGAGCCATTCCTGGTCTCTGTTAATATCTTTTCACACACCAACAATCCTGTGCATGAGAAAATAAGTACCACTACTAAGCCAGTAATTAAGAAGGAGATGATCAGAAACAACTCTTTAAGATTTCCCACTTTGCCCCAGTCTAGTCATGTTAAACAAGACATGTCAGCTTTGTAAAATGAAGCTATTTTAATTTTTTAACCTCTCAAATTTTCTCTGATCAGTACATTGGACAAGTGCTTTGGAAATGAATAAAAAGCTTTGAAAACATTAGAGTATTGAGAAAGATCTTCCACCACAGTGGATTAGGCGGGTGCAAGACCTTTGCAGTATTTGAAATGGTTGCTTACCATCTCCCGTCTGTGGCTGGAAAGCTGTGTCAAAGTATCTGTCGATGTTACTGAGGCAGTGTGAGTATAATAGTCCATGAAGTTATATGTTTATTAAACATAACATTTCCAGTCTAACATGTCTGGTTGATTTCTGTGAGGGCAGAGGTACTGGATCAGGAGGGTCTTTCAGATTACCAGGTAAAAAGGAAAAATTGTCAGAGAAGGCAATACTTTTCCTTGAGATTTATCTTAGGTGTCGCAAAGTGAAAGGAAAAACTCATTTTGTTGAGAAATGAATTTCTTCAGGTAGATATTATGAATCCCTTCAGAACACCAAGGGTGATAAATCACGAGTTTGACTCTTCACTCCACAAGCCCTTTTCCTCAGCTATAGTTAAAATTGTGAGCCTTAGAGGAAGTCTTTTCTTCAGTGAAGCTTTAAAATGGGATTTGACAAGTCTTTGTTAGAAACAAATTGTTGGCAAGAGTACATTTGATACCTAATGGATTATACATGAGAAAATTTTGCAAAACATTTTTCATTTCTTTGTTTAGGTATTTTCATAAGTAGTCACCTACTATGAAGGGCCAGCATTTATATTGATATATGTTTACTAAAGCGTTCAACCAAACAATTTTAATTGATTAATAATCTGCAATTAAATTAGAAGATTACCAGTATCTCAGTCCAGGTGGTTTCTATGAGATACTTAAGTGAGATAAAATTTAATATGAGATAGCAATTCAGAAACATTTGTATGAAAAGTGCACAGTTTTGTTCTTTGTATTATTGGTAGAGACTAGATAAAGTTGCCTTAAGGATCTGATCTGTTCAGTAGGCCAGTGATTAACCATCCCCAACATATACCATGAGAAATATATCTTATAATAATTCTATTTTCTGATTTGATAGAAATTAAGTATATTAGGATCACTGCATTTCTGTGTCTTGCTGTATGGTAAAACTGATAGAACATCCTGTTATTTAAACAAAATTAGAGATCAGTTAACTTCTCATACTGAATATTATCTGTTCTGGCAGAATATGAAGAGGAACTTGACCGAACATTTGATCTGGAAACTGATACAATGTTTTGGGGACTGAAAAAGGTACAGTAAATAATGTAACTATGGTATTATTTGTAGTTGAAATATTTATGGGAATTCATTTTGAATTATCATTCAGTGAACTATAATGGGCTTTGATAACTGGCTTATTGGATGAAGAAAGAACAATGTGGTCAAACTTGAGTCTGCCCCATGCTGTATTATCAGGATGACATGGTTGGACCTTTCAGTGGAGAAAGCTATAGCTAGGGCTGTCTAAAACTTTGCTGATTTGTTCATTGCGCTTGTATGTGCATGTGCAGTACAGTATAGCTTTAGGGATCAGCATCAGAGCCACTTACTGCCACCATCTGCATATGAGCTAAAATGTATTATAAAAATTAGTGTAGATTTTTCTTCTCTTTTGTGTGTGTGTGTGTACACATGCATGTGCTCAGGACTATGAAAACTCAGCGGTTTATGAACTGTTCCTTCTTTCTCCAGTCTAATAGACTGCTCTCTGCATATTCTATGTACCTTGGTCATCATATATTTAGATGACATAATAAACAAGCTTAAATTGGTGAAATAGGAAAAAGGATGAATAAAACAGCATCTCCTTTCTCCTCTTACTTCCCTATGCCACTAGTCGTCATTTTAGAACATGGATGAGGTGGCAGCCTCTTGAAAGCGTTTGACTGGAATCAGTGATGATTCTGTAGATCACTAGCTGCATTCTGAATGGTGCCCAGCTGAAAACAGAGGTCATCCCCCCCCCCCGAGCATCCACTTTCTGTCTCCTACCCAATGCGGCCATCCTCCTATACATATGGCTCTTCACAGTTCCATATCCCTCTTTCAGTCAACATTTTTCCCATTAGTATCTCCTGTCAACACTATTTCCCCTCCATTTTTATATGTAAGACAAGGTAGAAGAAGATATGAAAGGTAACAGTGACAGTTGAAAGATTCAGGTGGGTAGCCAAGTTGGTCTGAAGCAGCAGAGCAAAAATTGAGTCCAGTGGCACCTTTAAGACCATCAAAGTTTTATTCTGGCTATAAGCGTTCATGTCCACATACACTTCTTCAGATACATTGAAACAGAAATCTCCAACCATTACATATAAGTAGAGGGTATTGCCAGGAAGGGCTAATTAGAGTCAAGATGCATAAGTAACTCAGCAGTAAATATAGCTAAGAATGGATTAAGGCAACTGGTAAGACCTGTGAATAGCAGCAAATTAGCATACATCATAATAAAAGAGTTTACAAACAGATGTGAGAACTGAATGATATTAGCATCTCTGTTAAGCCCTGGGGGTTTCATTGTCCAGAGTGTTGTAATAATCACATAATAATAATGAGCATACACATGAAAGCTTATACCCAGAATAAAACTTTGTTGGTCTTAAAGGTGCTACTGGACTCACTTTTTTTCAGTGACAGTAGAAGAAATTTTTACCTGAATTTTCTCCAGTGTTTTCTGTACAAAAACAGTGGCTCTAACTATTGAGTAAGATGCAGCAAGGGTTCTGTAAGGGAAGATCTTCTCCCAATAACCTGTTAGTGTTCTTTGAGGGGGTGAAAATATATGTGGACAAAGGGGACCCTATAGATGTTGTTTACCTTGACTTGCGGAAAGTTCCTCATCAAAGGCTCCTAAGTAAGCTCAATAGTAATGGGATAAAAGGACAAGTCCTTTTGTGGATCAAAAACTGGCTAATTAATAGGAAAAAGAGAGTGAGTATAAATGGGCAATTTTCTCAGTGGAGGGTGGGAAGCAGTGGGGTACCACAGGGATCAGTACTCGGTCCGATGCTTTTTACCTTGTTTATTAATGATTTGGAGTTGGGAGAAAGCAGTGAAGTGGCTAAATTTGCAGATGACATGAAGTTGTTCAGGGTGGTGAGAACCAGGGAGAATTGTGAGGCACTCCAAAGGGATCTGTCGAGGATGGGTGAGTGGGCGTCAATGTGGCAAATGGGGTTCAATGTATCCAAGTGCAAAGTGATGCACATTGGAGCCAAAAATCCTAACTACAAATGCACGTTGAAAGAAGTACTTTTCTCCCTTTCTCATAATACAAGAACTCGTGGGCACTCAATGAAATTGCTGAGCAGTTGGGTTAGAACAGACAAAAGGAAGTACTTCTCCACCCAAAGAGTGATTAACACATGGAATTCATTGCCACAGGAGGTGGTGGCAGCTACAAGTATGGATGGCTTCACGAGGGAATTAGATAAACATATGAAGCAGAGGTCCATCAGTGGTTATTAGCCACAAGCTATAGATAGGAACTCTCAGTCTGGGGCAAGTGATGCAATGTATTCTTGATGCTTGGGAGGGCAACAGTGAGAGGGATTCTAGTGTCCTGGCCCCACTGCTGGCCCTCCTGATGGCACCTGGTATTTTTGGCCACTGTGTGACAGCGTGTTGGACTGGATGGGCCATTGGCCTGATCCAACATTGACTTATCTTATGTTCTCTTTTTTGTTCCTGTTCTTAACAGTGTGTTTTCATGAGACATATCACTGAATTTTCACCTAGATCAAAATACAGCAAATTTGGTGGGGTTTCACTTATTGAGAACCATCTGTAGATCTTTGAGAGGAGCAAATAGAGTTTCTGGTGTCATTCCTCACCAGGGATGGGGGGTGAAAAGAAGCAGTGTTCCTATGCATTGCAAGATCACCAGATTTTGCTTGGAGTGAAATAGAGTAGCATCAGGAGATGAGTCTGTGGCCTGCTTTTGAAGAATGGATCTAGAGCTCTTTAGCGAGGATATTCGTATTCTAATGAGAGATCCATCTGTTCTGGATTTCTCTTATTCTTGGAAACTGGATGATCTGAGGACCACATAAGAGAAGTTTAGCCCCGTGTCATCCAAATACTTCAAAACAAGATTCTTGAATTATTTGCCCACACCTTACACTGGAGTTATTTTGTATGCATTTTACATGTGATATAAAATGTTTATGAACAATTGCAGGAATCTTTGGTATTTTAGTTAGAACTAGAAGCATATAGCCAAAGATTTAGGGCATTAATTCAAATCAATATGTGAAAGTCATTCTATATTTCTGAAGCTTCTGCGCATTTATATTTCTCCTCCCTGCCCTTTCTTTGTCTAATTTCTGTACCATCCCAAGACTGGCTGTCTCCTCTTCCCATTTTTCTGCTTTTCCAGACCACCTTTACCAGATCTCCTGTTGACCATGGCATGCTGCTTTCTCAAGCCTTTGTTTGTTCTTTTTCTGGGCCTTGCTTGGGACGATACTACCTGCCCTGCTTCTTCCTAGTTTTTGAATAGCTTGGTCAGTACCAGAGAGAGAGTCTTAGTATAAGAGCAACTCAGCCAATGGCAAGGAGTGACCCTTAGCAACAGAGCATCCACTAGTTCTTTTGATTACCTGGAGTGATAGCGCTAGACATAAACGATTCCTCATCACCACTGTACCCTCCTCCTCCTCCATTGCCACCAAGTGCCTTAGCACATTATGATAAAGATGTTAATTAAACATCTTTAAGAAATTGGATGTTCCTTCTCTTTAGTGATTTCACAAGGGCGACGGGCATGGGGGGGGGAGTACAGAGCTGTGTTGTGTTAAAACTTGTGTGATGACTTTAACATACTTTATGGTAAAGCAAAAATTAATCCCTTTGTACATATTTGAAATCAATGCCACGCTTCTCACAGTATGAATTCATTCCCAGAGACAGTGATAGCTGTCTGCTTTCTGTTCTAATTTGGATATTCCTTTTGATCAACATAGTGCAAAGGATATATTGTTGGCAGTCTTCCTGAAAATATCTCCTGCAAGCAAATGCTGCCAATCAGACAATGATAAAAAAAATGTTGGAGAAGAGAGTGCCGTTACATTTATTTATTACTTCTATATACAATCGGTACAATGCATAAATGATACTCAGTGGCTCAGGAGGCACTTGTGGCTCTTCTGAGCACTGGTCACCATTTAGGGGTGCCGGCTGTTGCTGGCAGCCCCTGAGAGTTTATAAGAAAAGGGCAGGAGTGATGTCAAAGTGTGTGACACCATGATGTTACTTTTTGTTATGTGCTTAGAAGTGGTAATGTTGTGATACTCTAGGAATTTACCAATCTCTATGGTAAACAATGTCTCTCCCCCCCCCTTTATTTTTGCTGCGGCTGCTCTAGTGAGTGGCAGCGGGATCCCTGGCCACCCTATCCCCAATGTTAGCACCTGCCTCATATTTCTGGAAAATGCACAATGTCCTTGTCTGGTGGGGCTTGTTGTTGGCAGGTGGATTCCACCTCAAAAGTGCTGCAGTTGGAGGTGCAGGGAAGCTGTGAGCCTCTCTGAGGTGCAGGCCTCATGCTAGCAATGGAAGTAAACGTGGCTTTTTTACATGCACACATGAAGCTGCCATATCCTGAATCAGACTATCTGTCCACTAAGGTCAATATTGTCCACTCAGACTGGTGGCAGCTCTTCAGAGTTTCAGGATGAGGTCTTTCACCATCACCTACTGCCTGGTACTTTCAACGGGAGATGCCAGGGATTGAATGTGGAACCTAATGCATACCAAGCAGGTGCTCTTCCACTGAGCTACAGCCCCTCCTTTTCATTGAAGATAATTGTGAATGTGGCTCTTTTTGAGCCACAGAGTGAGTACTACTGAATTAAATATTTCTAGCTTTCCTTTCTCTAGAGAAAAAATGGGACTTAAAGGTGGGTAAAATAAACTAAAATAATAAATTCTCAAGAATAAAATCTCAATATAAGCACGTTTCCCTGATATGCTAATCATTGTCCAGCTGTAAAACTCTTCTTGATAGCTCAGCTTTGCTGAACTTCCTAAAAATTGGATGGGTAGCTTATTGATGAAACTGTCTTTGGAAACCTGTACTGTGTAATTGGGCCTGCCACAGAAAAGGCCCAGGATAGTACTGTGGCCTAGTTTACTTGTAGGGTTGCCAGCCTCCAGGTGGGGCCTGGGGATCTCCCGCTTTTACAACTGATCCCCGGCCGACAGAGATTAGCTCCCCTGGAGAAAATGGATGCTTTGAAGGGTGGACTCTATGGCATTGTATTATGTTGAGGCCCCTCTCCTCCCCAAACCACGCCCTCTCCTGGCTCCACCCCCAAAGTCTCCAGGTATTTTCCAACCTAGACTTGGCAACCCTATTTACTTGCCCAACAGAAAGAACTGATAGGAAGAACTACTGAGACTTGGAGTTGCTGCATAGGTTCATACCAGGAGAGACAGTTAAGAATGTAGGTCCCAGGCTAAGGACTTTAAAGTTAGTAAGCAGCAGTTTAAACTGAATTTGGAAACACAAAACAACTGCTGCAGCAGGCTCGTAGCTACAGTGGGGCATCGTGGGGCTAGGCCTCCTGACTTACAAGCAAGGCCTCCTGACTTCCCATCCAGCCCAGGGCCCCCGAGTGGCAGCAGGTGTGGGGAAAGAGCCAGGTATTCCTTTAATTCGATTAGCCAGTGCCCCCTAAGAAATTTAAATGCCCCCTGACTTTAAAAATCCTGGCTACAGGCCTGTGCTACAATGATCTTGATATGGGAGCCAAGTGCAACTAGCTCCAAACAATAGTCAAGCCACCATATTCGAGATCAGTTCAAGTTTCCAGTTTGTCTTCAAGGACAGCCCCCCTCCCCATTCGGCATGTTACATTAGTCCAGCCTTGAGGTTACCATAGCTTGGATTACTATGACCGGCTGAATCTAAAAAGGGAGATAACTTACTTGCAAAATGCGACTGGAATAAAGCTCTTTTGTCATTATAGGTGCCTATTTTTCTATAACTTTCAAAACTTTGATGAAATTAATCAAAGCAAGACTTACCTCTTCTAAAGAGAGTAGTGTAATACCCTACAATGTAGCAGCTTTCTTTCTTTCTTTCTTTCTTTCTTTCTTTCTTTCTTTCTTTCTTTCTTTCTTTCTTTCTTTCTTTCTTTCTATATATATTTACAGCTAAGCTGAGAGAGATCTCACTCCATCTACACGTGTTTCTTTGTACTGATTGTGTGTTATTTGTGTGTTATTAAAAAACAACAACACCATCCTCAAAACTTTTTAAAGAGTGGCGTTATGTAGCCTTTAAAAATAAATTTGAAAAACCAGAAAAAAATAACATGGTGGATTAGAAGGCTTTGAGGAAGAGGCTTGGAAAATATGCTGGTTGGGTACATTTCGTCACAGGCATGACCACTGAGCTTGAACAAAGTTATCAGTTGACAAGAAGGATCGGGAGCTTTGTGGAAAACCCTTTGAGCAACAGAATTCTAACAGGAAGCATCTATTTTGCTGTCAAACAAAGCTAAATGTATCTATTTTGGTAATCAATATTTCTCTATACATGTAAATCACTGGAAGAAAATATTCCATGTTGTGGCAACTGCTGAAAATTGGGCCATCTTTCTTTGACTAATGTATACAGTCTTGTGTGCAGGGACTTCAACCAAGTATTGTATGTTGTGCTACCAGTTATATTGTTGTATATTATTGCTAAGATGGCCTTTAGGTCAGCTCCCAGAGCTTCTAGCAAAAGAGGCTTAGAACTAGAGATGGCTTGGTTGGAACCTATTAATGTATCATCATATTTGTTTCATAATAATTCTGGCTTTCTTTTTAGTTCAGGAATGAGGAGCAAATATTACACGTAAATTTTACTTACAGTCTTTTCCTCCAGTATGCTTCCAAGTTTCATATCAGTTTTATGAATGGATTCAATCTATGCCTAGGATCCCATGGACTTTGAATGGACCTTTTGGATGGAGTGGGGCAGAGGATATATACTATGGCTTCTTTTTTGTCATTTAATTGTGTCACAGATATCCAATCTTTACATGAAAAAGGTATGTCATTTAAGGTACATTTGTTTTTCCATAATTGTTCCCACTTTGTTTATGTATGGGAATTGCATTGGGCCCCCGTGTGGGGAGAAAGGAAGACAACAATGGCTTACTTTTAAGAATGCCAGTTGTTTAAATATTTTTTCTATTAGATTTGTACCTGTTTTCCCCTAAGGTGTGCAGTGTGTTTTAACCTGGGAACAAAAAATGAAGGCTAACAAATGAAGGCTCAAAAATGGCTGAGGAATCGTGGTTTTCCCAGGCATCATTAAAAAGCTGGAACAAAATGATGTGGCATACATGTGGCTGCTAAAAATTGTTCTGTGTCTTCTTTCTGATAATGTCTAGTCAAACAAAACCTGAATAATCACAGTGAAACTTTTTCAGCCAATGAAGATAGATGAGGATCGGTACCCGTGTTAGTCCAGTTAGTTAGAAAAGAGTAAAAGTCCAGTAGCACCTTAGAGACTAGCAAAATTTGTGGTAGGGTATGAGCTCTCATGAGTCACTGCTCACTTCTTCGGGTTAAAGACTAACAAAATTTGAGGTAGGGTATGAGCTTTTGTGAGTCACTGCTCACTTCTTCGGGTTACAGACTAACAAAATTTGTGATAGGATATGAGCTTTTGTGAGTCACTGCTCACTTCTTCGGGTTAAAGACTAACAGAATTTGTGGTAGGTTGTGAGTTTTCATGAGTCACTGCTCACTTCTTCAGGTTAAAGACTAGCAAAATTTGTGGTAGGGTGTGAACTTTCGTGAGTCACTGCTCACATCTTCCGGTTTGGTGTAGTGGTCAAACCAGTTTGGTGTAGTGGTTAAGTGTGCAGACTCTAATCTGGGAGAACCAGGTTTGCTTCCCCACTCCTTCACTTGCAGCTGCTGGATGACTTTGGGCAAGCCATAGTTCTGTCAGAGTTGTCCTTGAAAGGGCAGTTTCTGTCAGAGCTCTCTCAGCCCAACCTACCTCACAGGGTGTCTGTTGTGGGGAGGGGAAGGGAAAGGAATTTGTAAGCCACTCTGAGACTCTGATTGAAGGGCAGGGTATAAATCCAATCTCCTCCTCCTCCTCCTCCACCACCTGCCTGTTGTCTAATCAGCAACAGCAAACTGTTACTTTGTTCTCAGCAGTGTACCCAAAGTCCATTTTATGGATCCATTCAAGCTGAAAATAGTTTCGAGATTCACAATTTATAGAATTATGTACCTGAATTATAACATGTTTATACAGAATGTTTAATGTTTCTTCTTACAATGTATTGATAAGTGTGCTGTAGTTATCTGAAAATGAAGTAATCAGTTCATAGTAATTCTAGCAGTTTTGGAAGTTGTCAAATTGGGTGCCATTTCTGAGAGTATGCTGAACCCTAGCAACAAAATTTCAGGGTGTTTAGTGGGCTGCAGCAGAAAAGGAAAGAGGGAAAAGTCTGCAGGGTCTATGGACTGCTGGACAAACAGCAGTGGCTTATATCCATCTGTATCATTAAGCAAACGGTGACCCATTTGTTGGGGGTATCCTGCAGACAAATGACTTTTTCTGCTGCTTTTTTACACAAGTGAGAGGCTTTTGCGGTAATGGGAAATACCAAGAACCTGGTATTTTAGCAGTTTCAGCTGGTAGGCTTTATAAAGCTATCTCAAGTCCCTAAATGAATTATCTCAGCTGGAACAGAGATGTGGCCAGCAGCAGTTATGGTTCATAGGGTCTGTATTGGAAGCATTGAACAAGGCCATCCTTGCCGTGCTCTGGCAGCTGTCCACTGTGTCACTTTGCATTTATTATTATATTTTATGCTTCTATTCCTTTTTGGAAGATACACTGAGATATTTGTATTATGAGAATGGTGAGGTGGACAGAGTATAGGACTTAAACCTCAAAGGCCTGGTGCCTAATTGGTATGAAACATACCTAAAGATGGAGGGAAACCCCCCCCCCCATTTTTGTTGCCTTGTAGGATACAAATGTGATAAGTAAGTCCAACTAAATAAAGACACCTACATTGATCCTATGAGGCAGAATTCTCCATTGCTAAACCTGGGATCGGAGAAATTGTATGTTGCTTGTGAAGATATGGATTGGCCCGCAGAATCACTGGTAACTACCTAAGAAAAGGGCATGATGGGCCTAACTAAGGACTTGTCTACTTCAGCGTCATATTTTCTGCAGTGGTCAGCCAGATTGATTCCAGAGTTCACAAGCAGGGTGTGAAGGTTAAGCAACAACCAGTCTTCTCAGTCATTTTCAGCATGTGATAGTCATACAGTGCAGTCATAAGAACCCTATCCTGGAAGTAAGTGCCATGAAATAAACCTAGGTAGAAATCTTAGCAGACATGCTTAGGATTGCTCTCAGAGACTCAGGGTTACATTTAGGTGTCACGGCTGATGGTGAATTTGTCTAATTCTTTTTAAAGTTCTCTCTAAGCTAGTGGACATCACCATATATTGTGGCAGTGAATTCTACAAGTTAATTGTGCATTGCTGGACAAAGTACTTTTCTCTTGTCTTCACTTTACCTGCCAATGAATAGTTTTATGAGAGGGCAAACAAGGAAGCCCATTAAAAGGAGCTCTTTCCATCAGTATACCAGGGACCCCCAACAGGGTGTCCATGGGCATCATGGTGTCCACTGACATCTTTCCTGGTGCCGGCCAAGTGATTTTATAAAGTGGGTGGGGCTTCTGCCCAGCAAGGCTTCTGATTGACCACTGGAGATTTGATTGGCTGTGCAGATTTTTTAAAAAACCTTTTTTGGCAGCAGCTGCCTCCACAGCACAAGGATCGTCACTGTGTGACTGAAGGTAGGCTGTGGCAGCCATTTTGTGGTTGGCTCCACCTCATGCAGCAGCCATTTTGTGGCTGCACCCACCATTGTGGGTCAGAATTCCAACAATTCCCGCAGGCTCAAAAAGGCTGAGGACTCCTGCAGTACACCATTCATAGTTTTATCAGTCTCTATCTTGTAGCTGTCTTTTTTTCTAAGAGAAAGTGGCCCAAAACTCATCAATCTTTCTGCATATGGAAAGTGCTTCAGCTCCATGGCAGCTCCATAATATGCTTTCAGATGGGGTATGTTGATATGTATGTTACAGATTTATATTTATATCATCCTGATCATGCTTTGAACTCAGAATGCCTTGAATAGGATATGCCAACGGGGAGTCCCAGTCCCTCTCCGGGGTCTCTTTGTCGCATGCGCTTCATGCAGGCGCCACAATTATGTCACCCCAAAGTGACGTCATTGCGCACGGCACATTGCAGGGGACGCTCTACCATTTAAGGAAAAACTCTATGTTAAAACCTATGACCAAAAGTTAAATATGAGTAGCCAGTGTGATGCGATGACAAAAAGGGTTTAATGCAGTCTTGGGGTGTATCAAGAGGCATAGCATCCAAGTCACAAGATGTCATAGTCCTGCTGTACACTGCATTGGTCAGGCCGCACCTGGAGTATTGTGTGCAGTTCTGGAGCCTTCACTTCGAAACGTATGTGGACAGAATGGAGTGCATGCAGAGAATAGCAACAAGGATGGTCAGGGGCCTGGAGACCAAGCCCTATGAGGAAAGGCTGAGGGACTTGGGAATGTTTAGTCTGGAGAAGAGGAGAACTGAGGGGGGATGTGATTGCTCTCTTGAAGTATTTGAAGGGCTGTCACTTAGAGGAGGACAGGGAGCTGTTCCTGTTGGCAGCAGAAGATAGGACTTGCAATAATGGGTTTAAATTAAGGGCAGGAAGGTACCGGCTGGATATTAGGAAAACCTTTTTTACAGTAGGAGTTGTGCAACAGTGGAATCAGCTGCCTAGGGAGGTGGTGAGCTCCCCCACTAGCAGTCTTTAAGCAGCGGCTGGACCAAACACTTGTTAGGGATACTGTAGCTGATCCTGCATTGAGCAGGGGGTTGGACTAGATGACCTGGATGGCCCCTTCCAACTCTGATTCTGTGATTCTATGAGATGGAGATTGACTCTATAAAGGAAACCACAGGCCTGCTCAGTTTGCCAGACCAGAGCTGTTAAAGATAAGACGTTTTGGCGGACGTTAATTTCATAGGGTTGTCATGGGTCAGAAGTGACTTGACAGCACTTAACACACACGCACACAATTTTAACACTGTCATAAAGAGTTATTTTGTTTTTACTTTGGCTTTGCAAGTGTGGTTCTTGTTGAACAGTCGATAGGCTTTCCCCCCCTGTACTGAAGAATTGCACTGAGTAATGACATATTTACGTGCATTGTTTGGATACATTTTCAAGTCATCTTAAGAAGCAGCAGCAAAGGGTATTTTTTTCACACTTGGAATCACTTCAGTGGTTACTTTTTGGCTTCTAAGAAAGGCAAAGGGACCAACAGATAACTAAACAGGCCCCTTAACAAGCTTCAAAGCACAGCCTGTGTGCATTGAACAGTATCTGAGTGCTGTTCTCCTCAGGTATGTCTATGGTCTCTTGATCCCCACTGGGAACAGCATAAGAAAATGTGTGCAAGACTCTTTATTGTGTTGTCACAGTGTCAGTGAAGAAATTTAATGCTGGTGTACAGAGACTCCACATCCATGGTGGCTAGAATGTTGTTTTCTAGGAGATGGTTGATGGACTCCTAGGTAAAGGTAAAGGTTCCCTTGCTCGAAAGCCAGTTGAGTCCGACTCTAGGGTTGTGTTGCTCATCTCCGTTTCAAAGCCAAAGAGCCAGCACTGTCCAAAGACGTTTCCGTGGTCATGTGGCTGGCATGACTAAACACCAAGGCGCACGGAACGCTGTTACCTTCCCACCGAAGTGGTACCTATTTATCTACTTGCAATTTCTTGCTTTCGAACTGCTAGGTTGGCAGGAGCTGGAACTAGAGACGGGAGCTAACTCCGTCATGCGGCAACTCGGGTCTCGAACTGCTAAACTACAGACCTTCCACAGCCTGCAGTTCAGCATCTTAACCACTTGATAAATGGACATAAGTCTGACATTAAAAACCACAACATTCAAAAACCAGTCGGGGAACATTTTAACCTCTCAGGACATTCAGTTGCTGACCTAAGTGTAACAGTTCTCTTACAAAGGGATTTCAAAGGGAGATTAGAAGGAGAGTCTACTGAATTGCAGCTGATAATGAAGCTCAAGACAATGCATCCGCCTGGACTGAACTGAGACCTAGGTTTCCTGTCTTGTTACCAGTGCTGATTACTCCCTGCCTACTCCTCCTCTGCATATCACACCCAGTCCAATCATGCCTGTTATTGTCATTCATCTGCTAATGTCATTTGGCATCTGAAATCACTCTATGCTCAGTTATAAGGACAGTTGGACTCACATTTGAGCTATATATGAAGAAATGAGCAGTGGCTCACGAAAGTTCATACCCTGCCACAAACTGTGTTATAAATAGTGCCTTTTTTAGTTAAAAAGTACCCATGATCATACATAAGAGCTCGGGGATGGAGCGATCTAAAAATCTAAATTATAAATAAATAATAAATAAAATGGTGGCAATTTCCCCCAACTTCCCCTTCCTTTGCAGATCCCCACTAGATTGTTCCAGAGGGTCCACTAACCCTTAGGAATAACATTTCAAATAGCTCAGTAGGATGCAGCAGCAGAGGGGGATAACAGCCGCCCCCTCTTAAGAAAAGGGTACTTAATTTCTTAATGGTGTGGTTGGGATTCAAGCCATTATCTGATAATCCTTACAATAGCCCTGTAAAGTAGATCAGTAATATTATCTCCAAGGTGTAACACCGAGTGGTTTGAGAGTGGAAAGATGTAGCTTACCTAACCTAAGGTTACCTGTCAACTTAAACCAGTAGTGAGAGTGGATCCAGCGATGTTCTGATTTTATTTCTGCTCGCCCTTTCGTATGCACTACACTCTTCAGTTGTTGTTTTGCAGGCAGAGTTGCCAACTGATGAGGAAAAATCCTGACCTAATAGAAGGTTAAACTGCAAAAAGTAGGCAAAGCTGTTTTAGAAAGTGGAAATTGGCAATAATCTCTAAATTGATGCCTGCAGATCAAGCTGTCTGCAGACCAAGACACAGGAGTAGGAGCTGGATGAAAAGTTAGTAGCCCTATTCTTGACAGGTGCCTTGAGAATGAGCTCAAAAGTGTAACTTGAATATTAATCTTTTGGAGGAATAAATTGCACTTCTAGTTTGCAAGAGAGGGACAGCAGGTGATCAACCCCCACTTCCTCCTTTTCCTCTGCCAGGTTCTTTCCTTGCCCTCTTCCCTCACCACCTCCTCTGCCAGGCTCTTTGCCCACCCAGTTTGTGGGGTGGCAGCAACTCCATGACTGTCTGGGGCTCTGGCAGCTCACCCTGTTGTCCAGCCTGCCTTGACCACATAATGCATATGTGTGACTTGAGAGGTAGCCTGTGGTTTGGCTCTTGAGTTACCTGATTGGATTGTAGGAGATGTGATAACTCAGAGTGATGGTGGCTCTAAAGTGAAAAAATGTGCTGAGTTTGCCCATAGTGGATAAAATGCTGGCTGTATACTAGAAGAGTTGGTTTTTTATACCCTGCTTTTCATTACCTGAAGGCATTTCAGAGTGGTTTACAATCACCTTCCCTTCCTCTCCCCACATCAGACACCCTGTGAGGTAGGTGGGGCTGAGAGAGCTCTGAGAGAACTATGACTGGCCCAAAATCACCCAGCTGGCCGCATGTGGTGGAGTGGGGAATCAAACTCGGTTCTCCAGATTAGAGTTTGCCACTCTTAACCACTACACCAAACTGGGTTCAAAACCCTGCTCAGTGACCACCACAGCCTCTCAGCCCAATCCATTTTACAGATGTCTTGTGAGGATGAATGAGATGGTCCTCATATATGCTTCCTTGAGCTCTTTTGAGGAAGAGCAGAAATGTGATAAACAAGGTTTCATACACTGAATTTGATTTGAAAATTTTAATCAACGATTTTTCTGTCTTTTCAGTACAAGCCCTGGGTTTTGATGGCCTACGGGATGGCAGCCTGTTGGTTTTTGTTGGGCACAAATGGTCTGATAATGATTTTGCTCCATACAAGTGTTTCGTACTTCATGGCTCAGTTTAAAAACCCTGTTCTGACCTGGCTGAGCTCCTTGCTTCTGTTGTTGACTTTACGCATACCTGCCCTGGAAGACATTAAGGTAATTTCTTTATGTTAGTAAATAAAGCATTTTATTGCAAAAAAATAAGCATTTTAATTTTCAATTTTGAAGAAATGCATTTAGAGGAATCATGTTAGCAAGAAAACCTCAAGTACAATGACTATTTAGTTATTCTTGACACCTTGAGAATTACCCTTTCTTTGGGAATCCTATATATATTATTCCCTTATGTATTGGCCATTTCCAGCTCTCCCATTGGCTGTGCAGTGCGCTCCATCAGCCATTGCCCATCAACCGCCACTCAAGAGAACTCGTGTGCCATTGGCTGAGTGCTGGGTCCACTCCCCTCCCCCGCCCACTGCCAGCCTGGACATTCTTCCCTCACAGAATAAACTATCAAAATGATTGTCTCTCCTGATGAAGACAGTTCTCCTTGACTCCTGTGGGACTAACTTTTCCCTCAGTGGTTCTGTCAGTAAAAAGGCAAAGGAAGGAAGCCCTTTCCAGTCCTTTGTGGGGAATTCATTGGGGCCAGTCCAGACTAGGGTCGCCAGCTCCAGGTTGGGAAATTCCTGGATATTTGGTAATGGAGTCTACAGAAGCCAGAGTTTGGGGAGGGGAGAGGCCTCAGCTGAATAGAATGCCATAAAGCCCACCGTCCAAAGCAGTTATTTTCTCCGGGGGCAGGGAGAGATCTGTTGTCTGGAGTTCAGTTGTGATACCTGGCGATCTTCAGGCTCCACCCAGGTTCTTGCTGTGCAAGTTGAGTGGGTGATTTCAGACCAGTCACAGACTTTCAGCCTAACCTACTTCACAGGGATGTTGTGCAGATCAAAAGGGGAAAAGGAGAATGATGTAAGCTGCTTTGGTCTCCACTGCGGAGAAAGACTGTACTTTTCCTTCTGGGGAAACTTTGCTGCCAATCTCCAGGTGAGGGCTGGAGATCACTCAGAATTAAAACTGCACTTCAGATGGTAGAGATCAGGGGCAGATAACAGTGGGTTTAGGGTTGGCTGGGAAGGAGATAGGATTGCCAACTCCAGTTTGGGAAATTCCTGGATATTTGAGGTGTGGAAGCTGAAGAGGGTAGGGTTTTAGGAGGGCTGGGACCTCAGACAGGTACAATGCCATAGACTCCACCATCCAAACCAGCCATTTCCTCCTGGGGGACCATTGCTGCCAATCTCCAGGTGAGGGCTGGAGATCACTCAGAATTAAAACTGCTCTCCAGATGGCAGAGATCAGTTCCCCTGGAGAAAATGGTAAGCTCTGTGTCATTATACCCTGCTGAGGTTGCCATAGCAAATTGACGCTGAGTGCCCAAGGCCAGGGCACCTGCCCAGAGCCTCTTTCTAGAGCTTGTTGTATTTATTTGTACAACGGACCTTATTCCTAGTTCATTATAAGGTTGAAGACACATCACCAAGTTGCCTAGGACTTCTCTACTGGATTACATCTTCTGGCTTTGCAGTCTTTTCAAACAGCATCTACCCACAATGGGTAGGTCTGTTGTGCCTCTGAACTGGATGTGACTAAAGTAGGAGGCAGTGATTCACACAGAAACATACAGAAGGAACTCCACCAAGGGTCTGACTAGATGACACTGGAAAATCTGTGACTGCATTTCGTCAGGATTTTAAAGTGGAAATAACACCACCGGGAACAAGGTTTTAACCCTTTACTACATGTGTGATTTTGCTGAATGGTACTGTTCGTTCCCCTATCTTTTGTTACCTTGGAAAGGGAAAAAGATGGGCAAAGAGAAGATGCCAACCTTTTTTATTTTTCTATATCAGAACTAATTGGTTTTCGTTGAAACCACACAGGCAGGGAATTACTCACCCGCAGGGCCCAAGCAGATATTGCTCAAGAAGATCTGTGAATGTATCTTCCCAGCTTTTAAAAAAGAGAAATAAGGGTCACATGGGAATTAGAATCAGACTGTGGTGCAGAGAGGTTTAATGGTTTGCAGTTTTATGTACTCTAAATGTAAACTTCTTTGGGCATAAGAGTGAATTATGCCTTTGCTTTTAATGCAGGAAAATGTGTGTGTTAGTTTTCAGAAACATACAGTACAATCCTCAACTGAGTTATGTCATAGACCACCTTGGGTCTGTGTGTGCTTACATGCGTGTGGCATGTTCATGTGCGTGTAAAACATGTTCCTCTTCTTTGTGCCACCACCCAAAGTAAGAAATCCAGCCTCCCATGCTACCAGTGACTTGAGGAACACTAGTAAAGGCTGTCTGTGAAAAAGTAAAAAGGGTAGAGGTTCCCAGTTTCAGCTGCACTCTTATGCATGTGTGTGGGCATGAGCAAGTAGCCACTAACAAATTGAGAACATTAGGTTTAGACCCGTACCAACTTTTGGAAAGCGGCTATGTCAGGGCAAAATCTATTGTCATTCAATGTCTCAGAGATATTGAGCTGCAAATGACTCACGCCGCAACTCCGCCGCTCTATAAATCTCTGAAACCCGAAATTTATATGACCACTCCTCAATATTTAGCTAATATCTCCAACCCAAATCATAGATGGGCTTTCTCCAGAGCCAGATTTGATGCTTTTCCATCGGCAGTTCTTTCTGGAAGATTTCAACGTATCCCAAGGCATTTGAGACTTTGTTCATGCTCCTCTGAGTCAATAGAGACCCTCCCCCATATTTTATTTTATTGCTCTTATTATGCAGAAGAAAGAGCCCTCTTAATTACACCTATATTAAGGTCACTTAGGGTCCAAGGACAACTAGCAATCCATTCTGAGGAACTTGTGCTGAAATATCTATTGGAGGACAAATCCATTGCAATATCAAGGAATGTTGCTAAATTTCTTTTTATTGCATTTGCAAAGCGCAAGCTCCTCCTTAATACTCTTTATGATGTCTCCTCTCTGTAATGTTTTGGTAACCTGGGTTTGCTTTTTTGATCCTGTATGCTGTTTGATGGGTCTTTGACCGTAATAAATAATGATGATGATGATGGTATGAGCAAGTAGCCTAAGGTGCATGAGGAGGCTTTTAAATCACAGTATGCTCTCTAAATCAGGAAAAGACATTATTGCTATAGATTATGCTGTAGCATGGACAGGGAAAACAGCTGTTATGCCTAATGGTTACAGTTCTAATGAAAAGAACAGGAAAATACAACACAAAGCTAAACTTAACAATACAGAAGAGTTACCTCTGGCATCCCTACCTGGATGTCTGTGAAATAACTGCACATCCAGACCCACCCCCTCTCCCTGCAGGGGAGTCCGGATCCCAGCATTTGGACAAAGACTAGTGGATGTTTCAACCTTTTACAGGGGCCACACTAATCTTCTCTGTATCATTCCAATTTTAGTATATGTGCTACCAAAGCCTTTTAACTTTTCCTGCCTTTGCTCGTGGACGGCTTCTCCCGATCCAGATTTAGCCCCATCTGGGAAGGTGAATCTCCATCTCCCAGTCAACCCAGGGCACTGGTACAAGCTTGAATAATGCAGGGAAAAACCTTGTTAAAATTATTGCTCTTGTGCTTTTAAAATTAGTACAGTTTAATAAATGTAACAATTGTTTGTACTCATTGTAGTGGCTGGCTGTTGGGAGGAAAGTTGGAGCTTATCTAAAAATGCAGTTGCCTTACAAATGGCTTTGTATTATAAGGATTCATAGTGTTTTTTGTTGTTGGGTGGGGGTTTTTTTTGGAACTTTCAGTTTTATGACAATTTTACATTTAGAGAATATCTTGGACAACTAACCTGATAAATGAAATGGACGTTCTTATTTTTTGCTCCAAAGGGGTAGCCCTGTTAGTCTGAGGCAGCTATATCTCCTTATTAGTGGGAACAGTGCAGCTTTCTAGCACGAACTGCAATCTCAGTTCAGACATAACAAACTATGGTTTGCATTAAACAGAAAGTAACTACTTAGCTGAGCTCATATTGTACAAGGGAAAGAAGGGATCATGCAAGTGAGTCCAAGGCTCATTCTGTGCTTATTCACGTAGTGCCAGGCCAGACCTAATTTTGAATCTGAATAATGATGTTGCCTCTCCCAGTGTTGGCTTAATCAGGGTCTACTTCGTATTCCATCAGTATGAGGTGTGGCGGTTGTGTTGGACTAGTATCTGGGAAATCCAGGTTGAAATCCCCACTCATGTCATGGAAGTTCACTGGGTGACCTTGGGCCAGTCACACGCTCTCAGCCTAACGTGCCTCACAGGGTTGTTGTGAGAATAAAATGGAGGTGAGGAGAATGATGTAAGCTGCTTTGGGTCCCCATTGGGATGAAAGGCAGGGTATAAATGAATTAAATAAATGTAATTTAATTTAAATAAATACTGCTTGAAGAACACATATGGCTCCAGGACTGTGGAATGACATCCCGGTGGTGCTGAGCAATGATCACCTTTGTTTTCTTTTAGGAAAGGTTATAAACTCCCTTTTCATTTTAGTTTTCTACCCACACACACACACCTGTTCTTTTGTTGTTTGCTAGTTTTTAAAAGAAGCTTTTGTTGATTATTTGAAGGATTGCTTTATTGTGTTTGTTGTATGCCATGGCTTCTGCTTCTTTGTTGTCATCTTTTTGGAAAAGTGGCATATAAATGCATTAAATATAATGTATGGATGGGCTGATGTTATTGGGGATTGGACTCCTTCCTCTTTCTGCCTCCTGTTCAGTGACAGATAAAAAGGGTAATAGAGACTATGCTTTGATCCCCTGGAACTTTGACATGATCAGAGCTTGACACCTATTCCCCTTTATTCATTTTTTTCCCCTGTGGAAGGCAAGATTATTGCTTGCAAATTTAAAAGAAGTTGCTGCAGCATGACTATCAGCTTTAGCCAGGATGGCAGTGACCGAGGCGTTCCTTTCTCCTTGTGTACCCTAGTTAGGAAGGGCAGCAGCTAATGTGGTGCTGGAGTTTTGCTTATCTGCAATTTTTTAAATGTCTGCTGCTTCGATTAATGTGAGTTATGTTCAAAGTGCTCCAGTATTGCAGGCTATTTCTGTTCTCCTCCTCCCGTATTAAAACTGTAAGTGGTGCGCCTATTAATATTGGTGCTCTAAAGCATTTTGATCTTGCTTTTTGTGTATTGCCCAGGACTGAACTGAAAGTTCTCAGGGGACTCTTTACTGGCTCTAAATGGAGCTTTGGATGAAAACCTCTTTTTGGCAGTCCTTACAGCAGCCGTGTATGTGCTGCTTGTTGTATCTGGGCTGCATTTGTTTTTGATGTTTTTACTCACAAGATGCCAAAGTGCAGGTGGGAGCTTTGCCTTCCCTCAGTTTTGGCATCAGACGTAAAAACAGTTCCAGAGGGATAGCCATGTTAGGTCCCAGTCACACGGAGAATTTGCTGCGCGAGAGGCACGACTGCCGAGCGGATTAAAAGGGCGCGATCATACGGCAACATCTGGGAAGCGTCGCACGCCCGTCTCCAACCCGTAGCGTCCGGCTGAAGATGCGGAGTTAAAAAGTAGCTGGGAAAATATAGTATCTGGAAAATGCGGGGCGCAGGCGGGCCTCTGATCTCGGAAGCACTGGTATCCCATCGCATCCGGCGCCCATCCGCATTCCACCAGATGTTTTCTTGTAAGCCTCTGTGGTATGCACACAAATGCGCACACGCACAAACGCAGTACTGCTTCGTTGCCACACTTTGCCATCACCGTGTGATTGGCGGCTGGTGGCCTGAGCACAGAGCCTCGGGGGAACATCGAATCGTGATACCGCGCTTCATTTTGCTCCGGAGCAATAAACCTCCCCCCACCCCTGGATTATCTCATTCTTGTGACCGGGGCCTTAGTCTGTTGCAGCAAAATACAACACTTGGCACCTTAAAGACTAACAAAATTTAAAGTGAGCTCTGACTCATGGAAGCATATGCTGAAATAAATGCTGTTAAGTCTTTAAAGTGCCAGTGGACTTCTGTTGTATTTAGGTGTGCTAAGATGGTAATGGGAAGTGCTGACAAGTTGCTGCTGACTTACTACAACCCCACAGGTTTTTCAAGGCAAGAGATGAACAGGGTTGGTTTGACCATTGCCTGCCTCTGCATAGTAACCCTGGATTCCCTTGGTGGTCTCCTATCCAAGTACTAACCGGGGCCAAGTCTACTTAGCTTCCGGGATCTGATGAGAATGGGCTAGCCTGCGCCATCCAGGTCAGGTAATATTATAAATCTTTGTTCTTTTTATCATTTTGCTAAGTTGCCTGTATGTGTCTGTTTCCTGTTGCTGATTCCTCTGGAACGTATTTATTAGTTTCATCCATTTGGATGAAGATGTGACTACAGTTATGTGAGCATATGCATTGGTGCTGCTCAAATACAGCCAGTCATATTCCAAACTGGGATTTGAAGATAACATTCTTGACTCCCCATAATGCTGTGCTGATGGATCAGGCACATGCTATTTTTAATTATTCTTGTTTCATCTCACCACATTGCAGTGCCATGCATAAGAAATCAGGAGCCGTTCTTCCCTTTCATATTTGACAGGCAGCGTGCATTGTGCGCTTTGTGTACTTGCTTTCCTCTTCTTTGATCTCAAAATATGTCACTGATGATTTCTCACTCCATTGTATGCATCTGATGAAGCATCCTGTTGCTTATGAAATGCCATTCCACAACCTCAACACCACTTCTTCAGATTTCAGATAGCCGAAGCCCTACCTCCCCAAATGTGGAAATGAGAACCACTGCATTAAGACAAAAGCCCAGAAGAATAATCCCCTCCCTCCCCCAAACATGAGACTTATTCTTCCGAACTTTTGTCTTAATGCAGTGGTTCTCAAGTTATAGGATATCTGGAGGATAGGCAAAGTCTCCCCTCTGCCACTAGCCAGAACCTAGGAGGATTAAATGGCAGGGGGTTCCCACTGATGCAGGTTGGATTTGTGCCAGTGACAGAACTCTCCCTGCTCATTGATTGCAAAATGACATGGCCAGAGAGGAGCTCAGAAGGGATGGCTGCTTATTTCCATGCTCTTGGCTCCTGCTGAGTTCCTCTTCCGATAGGATCAGTTGGTATCAAAGCCCCAGTCTCCAGATCCTTACATTCAGCATTAAGCTGTGTGTGCATGCCTCTATGCAAAGATCCTTTTATGGCCGCCTGAGGATGAGTGTTGTGTTTGCAGGATCAGGGCAGAAGGTAGACTAAGTTTTGAACTGTTTTTTTTAAAAAATAATGTAAATCTTAATGTGTCCACTGCTTGTCAGTGGAGCATAAATGACATTCAGATTTTTTTTGCCACTACTTTAATAAATCACCATAATCTTAATGAGGAAACATGACTGACAATTCGAAATCTTGGTTTTCCTTTCTTCTGTTCCTGAGCTGCTTAGTGTAACTTGGCAGTTTGTTCTTTGTGACTGGATTTCTGAACAACAACAACGACAAAGCTGTTTAAATCATAATTTGCACGCCATGTTTTGTACTGAAATTCTGCCAGCATTCCTGGATTTTCCCTGATGTTCCCTCATCTCCCCCTCTGTGCCTGAGGATGCATGAAGAATAGCTGCTCTTTTGAAAAGCACCTCTGTTCCTCCTGTGTTCTCTTTCACACTTATAGGCACAGCTTGTCTGCACGTTCTGTAAGTGTAGGCGTCAGGCCAGGAGAACAGGTTTTGCTTGTGTGGTATGCAAATGTGAGTGTAAGGTCTTGTAAGGAGCTGCTTTATATGGCTAGACCAATGGGATATCTAGCTAATACGTCTACCCTGACTGGCAGGAGTTCTTTAGGATCACTCCACCCCGAGGTCCCTTAACTGGAGATGTCAGAGGAGCTTATACATGGAAAACACTGAGCTCTTTCCCACTGAGCTATGTGCTGGTGTAGTCTTGTTCTGAACACTGGACCGCCAGTATAACAGGCCGTGGGAAAATACTAGGAAATAATCAGTCTACAGGCAGATACCCTAACTAAACCATGACTAGACAGATGGGCAGATTCCAATGCAGGATATCTTATCAGTTTTTATCTTGCCTTTCCTCCCAGGAGTCCAAGGTGGCACTCATTTCATTTTCACAATAACTCTGTGCAGCAGGTTAGCCTGTGGACCAAAGCCGCCCAGTGAGCTTCGTGGCTGAGTGGGATTTGAACTCCTTTGTAAGCCACCTCGGGCAGCTTCCCTGGAGAAGCAGCACAGAAATTTTCTAAGTAAGTAAAGAAAGCCTCCTGGGTCCTAGTCTGACATGCAAATCAGCACTTTGAACATTATGTTCCTTTTGGTCTCAGCAGTGATGCATTTTTCAGTGGCGGCATCTCATCCTTGGAATGCCCACCCCTTTGTGGCTCGCCTAATGCCTAACTTTCCTGTTTAGGCACCAGGCCAAAACATTTCTCTTTACCCAAACCTTTAACTGAGAGGTTCCATCTTTTAAAGCTGTTTTCATGGTCTGTTTCTAGCCTAAGGAGTGTGTTATGATTATCGTTATAAGCTACTGAATGTTGTTCTATGTGGTATTTTATGCCCCAGCTTGTTTTTTATGGCTTATTTATTATTGATAATATTTATATTGTTGTTTTTAATTTATATTTTTATTGTATTGATTTTAGTTTGTTAGTTGCCTTCTAAATAAATAAATAAAGTCCTGCTGCTGGTGGACATGAAATTAAAGACTGCTTTCTAAATTTATTGGTATGTTTTTTCTTAATGTGTCTCCTCTGAGTATAATTTAAGTAATTCAGCTTGTCAAGGGCATATTTTTCTTGATAATACATGTGTTCTTTCCCCTTTTTCATTTTTGTATGACTGAATAATTTGATTGTTTCAGTGCATCCTTGCTGTTTTTACTCTTACAACTGCTGGCTATATCCTTTGAGCTTTGAAATTCATTCTTGTCTGTCATCAGGTAGCTGTTGTTGGGATTTATTCTTCTTTTAAAAACGTCTTTCTGAACAGCCCAGTAGAATTTTTGTAATTTTAAATTAGTACTGGTGAAGTGTTTTATACGACTCACTGCACTTTGCACTGGTATTATCTTTTTTTTACTTTTTTTTGCTGACTGTCCTGTTTCTCTGGGTGCAGAGTTCTTGGTTGAATAAGTATACAGACAAATATATCTGAAGCTGCCTCATCCTTCAGTTAGACCACTGGTCCATCAAGGTCAATATTGTCTACTTAGACTGGTGGCAACTCTCCAGGGAGGGGTCCTTTACATCACTGACTACCTTTTACTGGAGATCAAATCTGAGACCTTCTACAAGCCAAGCAGATGCTCTATCCCTGAGCCATGGCTCCTTTGGAGGGTTGTTTTGGCTATCCTACACCCATAGAAATAATTTCAACCATTGGTCCTCTGCTATTTCCTGACATTTCCCCCCTCTCAAACATGCTACTTAGTCATCTTTTGTCAAGGAGTTTGACAAAGAACTAAATGGGATCTGAGATGAGAATATTGGCTGCCATGGACTGTGACCTGCTTAGGCCTCGGAGCTCTTGTTAGATGCAGAAGAAATAAGGTTATGACTGGCAGGCAATATAAAACTTCTGAAATGGTCAGGCATAGACAAAGAAAACCAGGGTCATGACGCGGAGGTGGGCAGGCAATGGCAAACCACCTCTGAATGTCTCTTGCTTTGAAAACCCCATGGGGTCCCCATAAGTAGGGTTGCTAGGTCTCTTACCTCTTTCCAGCGTGGGGAGAAGTTTCTGCTCTGGGACTTTTGCATGCATGCCAAAATGATGTCACCCGGAAGTGATGTCATAACACGAGGCACGTTGCTGGGGCATGCTCTAGCATTTGGCCTGAAAACTCTATGGTACCATAGAGTTTTCAGGCTGAATGCTAGAGCGTCCCCCCAGCGACGTGCCCGGCACAGTGGCATCACCTCCAGGTGATGTCATCGTGCTGGGCATGTCAGCCCAATCCAGATACTTCGGAGGTGGGGTTCCCCCCATTGGCTGGATCCGGGTCGGGTGCCCCTAAAGTGGGCAACACCCTGCCTGCCCAGGGATCTGGAAGCCCTGCAAAGAGGAAAAAAAGAATAAATACTGGTTTGTTTGGCCTCTGCTTTTCTCTGGTCAACTAAGCAATATCTTCTGTTTGTTTAGTATGAAGCTGCATCATCTGGCTCAAACTATTCATTGCAGGGAGCTTGAGCCACAGTCTCTTCAGATCTACATATCATGGACTTCCGGTCTTGGCTTTCTGATGGCGGCCGTGGTCCTCGGGAGCTCCCAAGAACGTGGACCGTGAGCTTGCGGTAGGGAGGGGGCGCGATCGTCCGTGCTCCCCAGGAGCTCTGCGAATGGGCTCCTAGCCATGGGGATTGAAGTTCGCCTCTCCCCCCGGCAGGTAGCCAGTGGATTGAGGCATTCTGGTGCCCCGACGGTCCCCTCGCATAGTTCCCGAATGGGACAAAGAGCAGCACACTGGAACAAGCGCTGGTGATCTAGCAAAATTTACTGAGAAAAGCGACTTCATCATGGAACTGTGAATCAAGGTCTAAGCGAAAACACCTAAAAAATAGTCGAAAGCCTCCCCTTGGGAAGTGGAGGGGAGAAGGGAACTCTCCCCCGATAAGAAAACAAATGAACTTTGTGCATTAGAAGAAAGGGGGGCGGGCTATAAAAATGAGTTGGCTGAAATAAAAGGATATTTAAGTACCAGCAGACCTTTGCAGGGATTCCAGAGACTTTGATAACTTTTTTCAAAAAGTAAACAATCTCAAACATGGCACCGAAGACGGAGGAGCAGGACAAGCAGTCGAAACTAAAGCCTCTTCCCAGAAGTGCCAGCCCAGCGAGTTCTGTCCCTAGACAGGACACGACTGCAGACCTTCAAGAGATGCTGACGGAGGTGCTGCGCCCTCTGCTGGAACAAGTTATGGCACTGCATCAAAAGCTGGATATGCAACAAACTCAACTCAATGAGACTGTTAAAAAAACAGATAGAATGGAGCAACAGATGAAAGAAGTGGATGCCAACACAAAGCAGCTTAAAAAACAACTGCAGGTGATGGAGAAAAAGAGACAAACCGACGAGTCTCAATTATTACAGCTGCAAATGGAAAGAGCAAGCTATGTCCTGAGATTTCAAGGAGTTCCTCAAGAGAAAGAAAAAGATTTAAAGCAGGTGATGTGTGACACTATTGCACCGGTGGCAGCTATAAAAGTGGATATATTACAAAGTGAAATAGATACGATCTATAGGTCGTATTCTGAATTTACAAGAAAAAATAATCTGCTCGGGGAAGTGATGGTGAGATTCTCCAGAAGACAAGTGAGAGATCAAATACTCAAAGCTACAAGTGGAGCGACTTTGAGGATTAAGGACGAAGAAATTAAAATCTTAAAAGACATTCCGTTTGAGATAAGAAAGAAAAGAATGAACTTTGTGCATTGGTGTTATTTTTACAAAAGAACAACATCCCCTACAAATGGAATGTGCTGCAAGACATAATCTTCAAATTCAAGGATAAGAAAGAAAAAAATGACTGTTGAAAAAACTTTGGTGTCTTTGTAGCAACAAAATCGACCAGCAGGAGAAGAAGATAAAAAGAAAGATGACAGCACCAAGGAAAGTGACGAAGAGGGAGTACTGGCATATTCTGATGAGGACTCAGATTTGGAACTTGGGGCAGCAGCCCCAAAACCAGGCTATCAGTTGGGAAAGAAAAAGGATAGATATTGAGTTGTTATTGTGTCTGGAATTTAAAACTAGGAAAAAGGCCCATTGTGGAAATAAATACAACGGCCTCTAGAAAGAGGCTCTGGGCGGATGCCCCGGCCTTGGACACGCAGTGTCAATTTGCTGTGGCAACCTCAGCAGGGTATAATGACACTGAGTCCACCATTTTCTCCAGAGGAACTGATCTCTGCTACCAAAAGAACCATTGTAATTTTGAGTGATCTCCAGCCCTCACCTGGACATTGGCAATGATGGTTCCCCAGAAGGGAATAGTTGCTATGGCTTTGTACCTGTCCGAGGTCCCACGCCTCCTGAAACCTCACCCTCTCCAGGCTCCATCCCTCACATCTCCAGGAATTTCCCACCTGTTGGCAACCCTATCTCCTTCCCAGCCAATCATCAACCTTCCTTTATTTCCCCCTCACTCTTCAGCTTTCCACCCCCCCCACACACCTGCAGCCTCTCCTGTGCTCTGAAGCCCTGACTGCTACATCACATTGGCTGTCATATGGTGGCCACTTCAGCAGCATATAAGGATACAGAGACCACCATTTTCTCCAGGTGAACTGATCTCTGCCATCTGGAAAGCAGTTGTAATTCTAAGTGATCTCCAGCCCTCACCTGGAGATTGGACACATCTTGCTTCAGAAACGCAAAACTGTTTAGAATGTTAAAGGCAAAAGCCAATCAAGTTGCATATGCAAACGACCTCTGTGTTCTGAGGCAAA
>NW_015166469.1:0-2823 GCF_001447785.1 Gekko japonicus | reverse complement strand
GTTTTTTAAAAAAGAAAAACAAAAAAAATCCTCTACCGGGGGGGGGGGGGAGAGATCTACATATGATCAGGCCCTAACAACCTTTTCTTCTTTTCCTCCTGTTCCTTTTCTTTTGGGTGTTTTTTTGTTTGTTTGTTTTTGTTTGCTGAGGAGCTGTAACTCCAAAGGAACATTTTGATGCAAAGCCCACTGGGCAGACAAAACCACACTAGCAGACAGTTTGTATGTTGGATGCCCATGTGGGTGCAAGCATGAACAGTGTAATACAGTAAACAGAATGATGAAAAGTTAGTGCAAATAATCATGGGAATAGAATGCAGAGGCATGAACTGCAACAAGGCAGACTTTAAAGGGATACAAAGGGTCTTAAGATTGTCAAAATTTAGATGTTCATTGCAATTCCTATCCATGAAATTAGGATGCTCTGGAGGTACTTTGTGCAATTCATTTTATTTATATATTTAGGTATCCCATCTTTCTAGCTGAAGGAACCTACTTACAATACAGTGACCTAAAAATAACAGTGATACCCAAGGATTGCTTCAGGAGTAAGAGCGATATAAATAATAAATGTTACAAGAATTGTTGTTGTAATGGCATGACATGTAAATCCGCCACGAAAAATGTTTTTCATCTTCACAGGTTCATGGGCAGGAGTGTATACTGTAATTTTCTGTCTGCTTTTATTTTACAGAGGGGCTGGTATGCCAGTGAAAATGAGTACTACTTGCTCATTTTTACCTTGACGGTCCGCTGTCTCTACTACACAAGCTTCAGCCTAGAGTACTGCTGGGCTAAAGAGAAGATGCATCATTCGTTTCTCTGGATGTTGTTGTATGTGTTCTATTATCCTGTGTTTCACAATGGGCCCATTATCACCTTTGATGAGTTTCATAAACAGGTGACAGCACTTTCTAAATATTGCCTTGGTCTTGATTTATGTGAGATTTCCATAGTACTTTTAAATCTTCTTTAGATAAAATTTGACCTTTTTGCTTACAGCTTTCCTCTGCATGGGTACTCCTGTATTAGCGTGGGAAGATTGTTGGCTTCATGGTTGCTTTGATGGCATGTTTAGCATAACCATGCATATGACATCCATGAAGTACATTGTTTGTGCCAGTTTTGGGGAGGGGCGGGTGTTGCATAGCGCATTCAACTGCCTTGTATTTGTAAAGTGTCCACTGCTGCACTGTATAGATAATGGACAAATCCCCCAGCATTTGGTTTCCTTTGATGCAGGGGCCCTCAGTTTGTGCAAGATTGTTTGCTGCTCAAAGATTAACTGTCTAAGAGGATTTCCTGGTCTATTGGCTTTAATGCTACTTCAACTCCTCCTTGAAATATCCGGAACCATGTAATGCATTTTCTCAGATGTGTTTAGATCCACATCTGAATTCAAAGGATGTAGTGGTCTAGGACCACTGTACAATAACATGTATACTGTGTATGATATAAATTCAGTGAATCATAGTAATTTGTGCATGTATAATATAATATACACAAACAATTTACAGGAAATATTTGGGAGAAAAGTATTTCAAAAATTGCAAGTATAAGAACCGACAGTATATGTATCTGACACTAACTCCATGGTCCAGGAAGGACTTAAACATGGAGTAAAAAGCCATACACAAGAGAGTTAACTTGAACAAATTCATCCTTAATTTGACTTTTGCAAACTTTCAGAAGCCAGTCTACTTGGCATTTAAATATTTTATTCTAGTGCCAAGGAAGAGCTGGCTGCTACTGAAGGGATCTGTACTGTGGAGGTATTTAGTGTGGCTAGCACTGGTTAGCTTTATCTTAATGGGAAACACCAGTGAAGTCATAAGCATCCATCAGTGGCTATTAGCCACAAGGTATAGATAGGGACTCTGGGGCAAGTGATGCTCTGTCATCTTGGTGCTTGGGGGGGGGGCAACAGTGGGAGGGCTTCTAATTTCCTGGCCCCACTACTGGACCTCCTGATGGCACTGGTATTTCTGGCCACTGTGGGATACAGAGTGTTGGACTGGATGGGCCTTTGGCCTGATCCAACATTGGCATCTCTTATGTTCTCTTATGTTCTTAAAGTGCAAGGTGTGTATACCGTATATTGATATTGTCGTATATGCATGCATATATAATTCCTGAGTATTGGCAGTGTGATAAACATTCAGAAAAGTGGATAGAGATTTTTCTCCCTCCCCAAGCAACTCAAGACGCACCTAGTGAAGTTGTTGGTAAGTAGGTTCAGATAGACAAAACAAAATACTTCTTTATCCAATCAGTAATTAAACTGTGGAATTCACTGCCAGAGGCTGTAGTGATGGCCTCAAGCATAGCTGGCTTTAGAAGGGCTTTAGACAAATTTGTGGAGGAGAGATCCATCAGCAGCTACTGTCCATGGTGAATAAAGGGAACAATGTGGGCCCATGGTGTCATCATCCCCAGAACCTTGATACAGAGGCAAACAAACCTTTCATATCCATTGCTAGGCAGCATCATCAGGGGAAGGCTTTGACTTCTATTCTCTGTTTGTTTAGTCTTCCTGGGCAATTGGGTGGCTGTAGTGTGAAACAGGTTGTCGACTAGATGGACCACTGGTCTAATCTAGCAGTGCTCTACTTATGTTCTTATTAGGAATAAGGCCTGCTGTGGAAATAAATACAATGAGCTCTAGAAAGAGGCTCTGGGAGAGTGCCAAGGCCTTGGGCACTCAGTGTCAATTTACTGTGGCAACCTCCTCAAACCCCACCCTCTCCAGGCTCCACCCCTGAAATACACAAGGAATTTCCCAACCTGGAATTAACAACCCCATCCTCTTCCCAGCTAACCATC
>NW_015166468.1:423942-441787 GCF_001447785.1 Gekko japonicus | reverse complement strand
ATGGAACAAGCGTGCAAAGCTGCTGCTGCTGCCGTCCTGTCGGGGCGGAAGGCGCGCTCCTCCCGGAGCGTGGAGCTTTACGTCCCCCGCCCATTGTGATAACTGAACGGGAGGCACAACAGAATTAAGTTTGCAAGGGCCTCGGTGGAAGAGCCCTTGCAGGCACTGCCTTCCCAACTCCAGTTGCTTTGCACAGCGAGAGTATTTGTCCTTTTTTGGGGGGGTTTTGCGTTAGGAAAAGCTGCTGCAGGATTGAGTCACTGGCACAGGCAGCCACGTGCAAGGACTTTCGAAGGCTCCCGGGTCCCACTTCGCCCTCAGCAGCGCGTGATGCACAAGAGGGTGGGAAAACTAGGGCTGCATTTATTAAACTGTTGTAACCCGCCCTGAGCCTGGGATAGAAATAAATAAGGACGAGCTCCCGAAGGGGCGCGCGTCGGGCTTGTGCGCAGGTGGTTTCTCCGGGACAGGCTTCTCTTATTCACTAGGATTGCTTTTGCATCGGGGAGTCTTTGTGCACGCCCAGAGTCTACAATTTTTGCAAAGGGGTGGTTAATGGGCAGTGAAGCAGCCGGGACCCATCAGCGTGATGAAAGAGTTCACCCGAGGGAACGGGGTCACGGGCTTCGAAGAACGGTGGCGATTGGCATTTTTAGCTTTCCTCAGCAAAACCGGGGCGGGGGGGGGGGGGCGGTGATGAGCTCACTCCTTTGGCAGTTGATGGGAAAGTTGCCATGTCTGCTGGAGGGCGAGAGGAGCAGAAGAGGTAACAAAAAGGGGTTTTTTTGTGTGTGTGTTTTTAAAGCTATTCGGAGATAAGCGGTTGTCAGGTCTTTTGGGACTCGCAAGTGTCGGCGTGGCAATCGGATGGATTGTTTTACGATCCTTCTCGGGGGTGGGGTGGAAGTGCTAGAAGGAGATTGGAAGACTTTAGGTGGGTTGGGATGACTCGGAGCGGCACACGGGGCTGCTGCTGCTGCTGCTCCTGCTCCGGCGCCTGCGCTCCTCGTCGAACATCAGGAGTGGAAACGCGGCCACGCAGTTAAAAGAAAGGCGCAGGCAGGAAGTTTTAAATGAAGCTTTAAACAGGATTAAATGGCTTGTGTAACTGCTGAACGCTGCTTAAGTGCTGCGGCGGCAATAAAATAGCCAGCCAGAAAAACAAAGTAAAAAATAATTGTAACAAGAAAATGAAGGCTTTATAAGGACTTCGGTAATGAACACATAACAATTGATGATACGCTGCAGTAATTATTTTCGTATTTACGCCATTAACGATTGTAATTTAACGTTAATGCCCTGGTATTTTATTCCTTCTCATTTGCAGACAAAAGCACATCTGAGACATCATCAGGGAGTAATCTGATAATCTAAAGTCATGAATAGAAAACACTAAACTATGCTCAGAAGTCTGACAACATAAAGCGGGGAACAAAATAACCTCATTTGCTGTTTTATTATCTGTCTTTTATAATTCTGTTTACCATCGTTTGCATAAATGAATCGCTAAATTGTGTGCTAGCCCCATTTCTGTGGATAAAAGAACCCTCGATGCGCTCAGATTTGTTCAAAGACTAATAGGCACTTTCTTGGAAAGTCAGGCAGAAAGCCCCCAGTTTCGATTAGGTTGAACGTTTTATGGAATGAAATCCAGCCGGAATGCAAATTTGATCTCCCCTGGAGCAGCTATGTGTCCAATTTTGATCAGCTTCCGATTGAAATGAAATCAGTAACTTCACTTCCTTCTGGCCTTTATCTGTGCAGGCTGCAAAAGGAAAATTGAGTTTTATCATCAAAGCTGGTAGTTAACATCATTATCTGCCATTTGGGTATTGATTTTTTGCATGTTACTTTAGTTTAGTTGGGGGGAGGGTAGTGATAGAAAATAGGAAGGTTTGGAAAATCCTGAGTGCTATTTAGTTAATTAAAATTAGGGAAGGCGAGTAGATAGGATTTTCATATGCTAAAGAAAGAAAGGAACTATTTAGGGAAAACTTTCTATTCCACTCATTTGCACGTAATGAGTTTATAACATTCCCTTGTAAATTTTGATTGGCTGTATTTATAGGTTAACAGGAAGCTGAAAGCATTTTGGTCTCTTGTATCTCCACTGTGGTGGCTCAAGTGGTTAAGACGCTGAACTGCAGGCTGTGGAAGGTCAGTAGTTCAGCAGTTCAAGACCCGAGTTGCCGCATGTCGGAGTGAGCTCCCGTCTCTAGTTCCAGCTCCTGCCAACCTAGCAGTTTGAAAGCAAAAAATTGCAAGTAGATAAGTAGGTACCACTTCAGTGGGAAGGCAACAGCGTTCTGTGCGCCTTGGTGTTTAGTCATGCTGGCCACATAATCACGGAAACGTCTTTGGACAGCGCTGGCTCTTCGGCTTTGAAACGGAGATGAGCACCGCAACCCTAGAGTCGGACTTGACTGGCTTTCGAGCAAGGGAACCTTTACCTTTTTATCTCCACTCTGCAGAAAAAGTAGCATCTATCCAAGTTTAAAATTGGTGTGGCGGTCATATTTTGTATTGAAACGGCATCTGCTGATGCAAGACCTAAGCTGTCCGCTTTCACATAACTTTGTTTTAGGAAGAGGTAGGTGGTTCTGCTAAAGGTTTGGTCCAAGGTGTGTGCTTTTCCTAAGAAAGGGATATTCTTAATTCCTAGTCGAGATTAAGAACTCATCCCTCTCTTAGAAGATAGGTTTGGCAAGAGAAACTACGCTGTGTTACTGTCAGTTTAAGGAGCTGTTCAGGATCATTCCCTTAATTGCCTCTGAGCCCTTTCTTGAATTCCCATGTTTCTTGTACTTTGCTGGCATCAACCACCATGAGAAAAGCATGGGATACTGGGAATCGGAGTTAAAAGTGTGATCCTAAGGAGCGTTATTCTCTAAAGCCATTGAAGTAAATGTGTATAGAACTGTAATTTAGGATGACATAGAAGTAGTTCCCATGTGTGGTATGGAGTGTACATTTCAAATGTGGCCTATGTAATGAGACTGCATTTTTCACCTCCCCAAGCATATCCCTAATGTGTAGAGGTCCCATGCCCTGCATAATTCTGTCTCACTCTGATACCAGTGTTCCCTCTAAGCTGAGTCGGTGTGAGCCAACTCACTGTTTTTTAGCCTCCAGCTCACCCATTTTTCTCTTAGCTTGGGAAGGAGGGCTCCAGAGCAAGCTAATTTCTGCAGGAGCCAGGAGCTCACAAAGCAGAATTTTTGCTCACAAGACTCCGCAGCTTAGAGGGAGCATTGTCTGCTACATTTATTACATTATTTGTAGGCAGTGGGCTCAAAAATGAGTTGCTTGGAATTTATTAGACTATCCGTTCTTCCTAAGACAGAGCTCTGTGAAATGGGAAAGTTTGTATCTTTGCATCAGAACTTTTTGTGCTTAGCAATACCTTGAGTCGGCTTTAGAAGTGGTGGTGAAGGCACCTAGAGTCTTTAGTACCTTTGACATACATGCTACCAACTTGACATTTTCATTGTCTTCTTGACAAACTTGGATCTATCCCAAGTAGCACAAGGGATGACTGAAACAGAACTGACTTAAACTGAGAACTTTTGTATCAGTCCTCATAATTCTTCCAACAGAGTGCATGTTGAGTTGACTAATACCCTGGTTTTAATTCTATTGTGGATGTATTTGTCACAATCTTACTTTCTGAAGATTTGCACTTTGTCTTGGCAGAATTAGTCTGCCATGAGAAACTAAGGAATGAACTTAAATTCCATGACCTCTCTGGCATACCTGCTCCTTGGTGCTACCAAACTGATAGTCCTTGCTCAACTGTGGATTTACCAGTTTAACAATTGCACTCACTATGAATATCAACATTGTCTTCAGTTGCTTCATTGCTTCATTGGTATACACATGCATGAACACACATGCCTTATACTGAATCAGACCATTGGTCCGTCGTGGTCATTCTCAGAATGGCAGCAGCTCTCCAGAGTCTTAGGTAGAAGTCATTTACATCACTGATCCTTTTAACTGGAGATGCCAGGGATTGAACCAAGGATCTTATACATGCAAAGCAAAGGCTCTTCCACTGAGCCACAGCCCCTCCCCAAGCATATCCCTAATGTGTAGAGGTCTGTGATGGATGTAGCAAAAGGGCTGATGATTGAAGAGCATCCTTGGCTGTGTTTCATATATATTTGTTGTGTGAATCTGCTGATCAGGAAAATCTGCTCTGATTCCATTCAAAGACTGAATCACCAGTCTGTTGAACCAGATCTGTATGGGAATACAGAGACACTTATTTCTCAGGCTGTAGGCTTAAATAAAGAGTTAGATGTTTCAGGATTAGTGAGCACGTGTGGGAGACATGACTGGTGAGTGACTGTTGACTGCACTGATATATGCTTCCCTTTGGATAGTAATGGTACCAAGTATCCTCACGTTTGTGGGCATTTGGCTCCTACAAACACATTTTGGTGTTTGGCGGAGCAGTTCGTCAGTGGATTGTATATATTGTAAATAAATCTGTGTATAGTTTACCACAGGACTGTCTTGGTGTGGTACTATACAGAACCTACTCTGCATTGAGTGCTGGGGAGTGCTGGTGTGGCTGTTTTTATATTTCCAATTTCCCCACTGATGGAGAAATACATGGGCTGAATGTTCATTTTGTTGTATCAGGCACACCTGGCTACTAAGTCTAGAGATAATTAAAGGCAGTCTGTTATGCTTCTCAGATGAAACTATGTGTGCAATGGGGAATTTATGTTAGGTTCTTCTGATGCCTAAGTTATGCGCAGAAGATATCTGTGGGCTATGCACATGTTTGTTTTGGTTGGGGCTGTGGTGCTGGAGTAAGGCGAGGGGATATTGGGTGATTCCACACTAGACCTTAAATCCTGGTTCAGCCCTGTCCCCGAACTTACATTCTACACTACACTTGAGTTCACCCCTGTAATTATATCGGGGTATTTTTTGTTTCCACATTACATTGAGGTCACCCCGTTTTGCCCCACACTCGTCCCAGGGATAAATGCAAAATATTGTGTCGCGAGTTGAACTCTGATAAAACCAGGGATGAGATCCAAGTGCGGAAAGGACCATTGTTTCCTTCTGTGCTGATTCTGCAAGAGAAATTGCCTTTGAGCTGGCATGATGAGAGCAAGGAGGATGGGTTGAAGTACCCAGCACATGGCCCTGCTCCAAACTCGGTCTTCAGCAGTAGCTATTTGAGCTTAAATTGCATTCTGGGAGATCGAGCCATAGATCCCCATGTACTGTACTTTGGGTAAAATTATTTATAAGGCTTTAGATGCAGGATGACTTAAAGTTTTAAAGCGACACAAATGCAGAACTAGTGAGTGCTTCTGAATGGTACTGTATTCCTAACAGAGTTAAAAAAAATTTCACGGGAGTGAGGAGGCGTCCTCCCACTCCCTCTGCAGCACCGGAAGTCTCCTTATTCCTAACAGGAATTCTGTGAACAGTGATCTACTCCTTGGCTGGGAGATCACTGTCAATTGTCTTTTCTCTTGTTCAATATTTATATAAAACTAGTAGGTAGGATCAGGCGGTTGACTCCTGCTCCTTTTTTCTCACGCCCCCATCTCTGTTCGTTGTTCACTGTTTGGTGTAGTGGTTAAGTGTACAGACTCTAATCTGGGAGAACCGGGTTTGATTCCCGAATCTTCCACTTGCACCTGGCTGGATGACCTTGGGCAAGCCATAATACTGGCACAGCTGTTCTTGAAAAAGAGCAGTTCCTGTTGAGCTCTCTCAGCTCCACCTACCTCACAAGGGTGCCTGTTGTGGGGAGGGGAAGGGAAAGGAGTTTCTAAGCCGTTCTGAGACACCTTTGGGTAGTGAAGGGTGAGGTATAAATCCAATCTCTTCTCTTCTTCTTCTCATTGCTGAGAGATGGTTGTGGACAAATTGATTTAAATTTAAATCTGAGGAAAGTTGAAGTGATGATGGTCAGTAGGCCTTGTTACTTGATTAAGGCACCCTCTATCAAGGCTCCTGCCCTTTTCTGTTTCTGCAGAATGTGCAAAATAGGAAGTTTTTCAGAGGGAAGAAGGCAAACAAGGTATGCAGGGTCAGCCTCAATGAGTATTTGGAAGGGTGACCTCCAAGGAATACCAGGGCTGTGACGCAGAGGGAAGCAATGGCAAACCACCTCTGAAATGTCTCTTGCCTTTAAAGAAGTCTAGCTCACCACCTAGTGGTGCATAATGCTGCCAGACAATCTTAGGATCTCCTGGCTGTTTTTTTTACACACAATGCCATACGATAATTAACAGCCTGTGATTATTTTGACAGCAATTTAATTATAAATAAAAGGCCTAGAAAAATTAATAACAGAAGTATTTGGTCACCATCTATAACCCTTAACACCTGTCTTCTTCCATATGAGTCTTCCCACCAGTTACAGTTTTCATTAAAGGCCCTCATCTGGCCAGAGTAGGTGAGAAAAAAGACATTTAGGCTGCATTCCTTAAGGATACCTTCCGAGGAGTAAATCCCACTTAATAACATGGGACTTACATTTCAATAGACTTGTTTAGGATTGCTTCCGTACTGTTTTCGTGCCTCTTCATAGGTATTTTTGTGGGGACAAATCTGCTTTCTTCTAGACCCAGATGAAAACAATTTTATTAGCACAATGGTCAAGGATCTAACAAATATCAGAGGTCTCCCATGTGTCTTTGAAAGGCAACTGTGCAGCCCCACATGTGGGGGAGGGGGGAGGGTTTAACACTTCCAGCTTCACATAGTTTCATGGAAATTGCTCCCCTCCCGGTTATGGCCATTTATTTAAGTATGTTATTTATAATCTACCTTTCTCTCTGGGACTCACGTGGATTACACAGGATCCAGTCAACAGGATGGGACATCCAATAAACAGTGCAGTTGGTTTTGGATTGCAGAAATCGAACCAACCAGAAAGCTGAAACAGAACTGAAGTAAAGCATGACTATTAACATGACATATTGAGCAATGCTGGAATTACATAATAGGATCCTACTTACGGCAACACAAACTGTACACTGTAATATAGACCACAGTTCCTAGCCCTTTACCCGAGTAGCTTTCTGTTCCAATTTGTTACAATATGGTCCTATTATCTGTGTAGAAAAAGCCCTCTTGGATAATGCAGTTTTGCACAGTTTTTGGAAAGCCAGGAGAGTGGGAGCCTTCCTGACCTTATCAGGCAGGCTATTCTATAAAATGGGGGCACAATGTACGCACACGTATAGGCAGTTATTAATTTTTCCCGTTTGCAGTTTGGCACCTGCAGAAGTCCCTGCTCAGTTGAGTGATGCTGTTGTTGCAGAGTGGAGAGGTTTGTCGGTGTGTAAGCTTCAGCACCAAGATCTCTAGGATCTACCTGACAGCTGACAGCTGCAGTAAACCAGATCCAGCTGGTTTAGACTTGACAGAGCTGAGCCAAGTCACAATGAGTCAGCACTGATCTGATTGGCTGACCAATGTATATATGTGGAAATGTATCTCTGTATGTATCTCTCTTGATGGTGGATGGAGTCTGGCGGAGCAGTTTGTTGGAGAGCTGTAAATATTGTAAATAAATTCCTGTGTATAGTTACCACTGGACTGAGTAAGTGTGGTTGACTATAGGAAAGCCTCTGCTGAGTGCGAGTGAGACTGAGGTGCTGGTTCATACTACCAAACGCGCTGCGCGACAAGGTGGCCCCCCCAGATCTGAGGGATGGAGGCCATTATGGCTTTATATATTATAGCCGACACCTTAAAGGGAGCCCAGCAACTGATGGGCAGTGCATGGAGTGACTACAAAATGGGAGTAATATGCTTGCTTGAGCCATGGCATTCTGTACCAACTGGACTCTTGGAGCAGATTTTGAGGGGAGGCCAATGTAAAGTGCATAGTGAAGTCTAGTTGATGTTACTGCGGCATGGATCCAGGTGGCCAGATCAGCCATATCCATGTAGGGGGCCATTTTCTGGACTAGACTGAGTTGGAAGAAAGCATTTTTTGCAGCTTTAAGGGAAAAAAGATGGCTACCTATCTATATGTAGTGTGAAGGTGAAAGGGTTAAAAAAACCCTCTTCTCTTTCCATTCAGCTTTGATCTGGATCAGGATCCTGCAGGGCTGATAATCTGACTAAAAAGATACTGAGAAGATCAGATCATGGATCCCTCCAGCCTGTCTTCTGTTTTGATTTTGAGTGTCCCTCTGTGGGTGCTTTTACCACTTTGATTCTACCTTTCAAAGTCTCTAAAATTTGCGGCCTAAGAGGCACTCTGCTTTTTACCTTTTTTGTGGCTATTGGACAGTCTTAGTCCTTTTAGGACAGTTTTAGGCCTTTTATCTTTGTAATGCTTTGCTGTTTTTAGTTATTTTACCCTGCTTACCTGTCAATGCTGTTGGTCTTTGTATGTTTTAATTGTTTACTGCTTTATTGCTTCCCTGTTGAACATAGTATCATGGAGTTTACAATGTATAAATATTTTAAGCACTGCCCTCAAGTGCCAGTCTACTAGAATATACATAGTGCAGTGGCTGTCCTTGAAGCTGCAGCTGGTCAATTCCTGTGACTGAGTTCTCAGTCCTTGAGTCTAAAGTGCTGTAGCATAAATGAACATCTTGTCTGCATCAATGGCACTTGATTTTTCAGTAATGTAGATATAGTTCATTCTTTATATCATGTGTGTATACTCTTTCAAATCTTAATCTTTCTGTGGCAAATGATTACCAGAAGTCTGTAGTAAGCTCGTATAACTGGAGTGTACTTCGCTCTAGCATTAAAGACCTTTAGGGTATTAATTCATTATAAAAAAGACATCAGCAAGAATAATGGCTTTTCATGTTTTCCAGAAAAGATCAAAGGAAACCCAGACGAAACTACAGATCCATATGTCTTTTATTCTTAATGGGGTTAAATGCAGGAAGTTACATGGCTGCCCAGGGAAACAACATTTATTTTCTTTTTAGTCTAGATAATCTTTTAGCTGATTAAGCAAACAGTCTGTATTTCATCTTGGAGATATGTCTGTTTAGAGAATTGTTGGATGTCACTCTTGAACCATCTCGGTACTCCGGTTCTGAAAGGGATTTGTGAGCCATTTATTTTATTACCATCGTAAAATCCTTCTGTGCTCTAAAGGAAAGAGTTGAAATTGTCTTTGTTTTTGAAGGATTGTTTTTACTTTTTCCAGCTGGTCAACCTTCTTAACTGGCTTCCATGGCCTTAAAAACAATAATATGTCATTACTTGTCCTTAGAGTTTGATTTGAATAGTCTCATGGTGACTGTAAAGAAGCCACAGGAGGTGTTTCATGGGGTGGTTGGACACTTACAGTGCAATCCTTGGCAGAGTTACACCCTTCCTACTCCATTGACTTCATAGGACATAGAAGAGCGTGAGTCTCCATAGGGTTGCATTATTAATCTTGGTAATAATGTACTGAACCAGACATTTCATTTCAAGAAATTTAGCCTTTATGGTTTATTTTTCATATTCATGAAAATTTGTTTCATAGAGTAGTGCCCTTTGCTAAATTAGGAACTAGGGTCAGTGGGACAAGAGCTCTTGCTCCCACAGCTTAGCAGATACCTGTGGAAAGTTCAGCATTAGTAACTCTGTGGTTTACATCTGATGGAATATTCCTGGTAATTTGAAGGATATGCTATTTGTTATTCTCATCTTCTTTCTCTCTCTTCCACATTTTTGGAATATCTTCCTTATACCTTTCCCTCTTTCTCAACATACTACTATGCCATTACATGTAACTTGACAAACCACGGTTTCCCCCCTTCTACTATAATGGCAAGCTATGAGTTGCTGAGGAAGAGGAAAGTGAGAGCTAGGTAACCTGTGCATAAAGTGGGAAGCAGAGAGGGAGAGTATATAGGCCCAAAGCTTGAATTTCTAGAAATTTTGAAGCCATGGTGGGGGAGCCCTGTTTGTCCCAGGTGATTTTGGGGACAAATTGAAATATGTGGGTTATGAAATAGGCAGTTAAATATCCTACCATCTAGTGTGCACTGCTGGACCTCCTGGTGGCACCTGGTATTTTTGGCCACTGTGTGACAGAGTGTTGGACTAGATGGGCCATTGGCCTGAACCAACATTGGCTTCTCTTATGTTCTTATGTGCATTTGAGTAGTCCTTCGTAACATTAATGTTTGGATAAGCAGTGTTTTCATGCATGCACGATTATGGGAGGGGAAGGATTATGCAAACCTGTTTTGGCAGGGGTTTGAGTGGTTTGGTCCCACTGCTGGTCCAAACCAAAGAGACCCAAGTGATTGACTCACCTCTGGTCATCCCAACAACTGCATAGGCTTGCACTTTTTACTGCTTAATGTTCGCAGAATAGAAAATCATCACTGGACATTTTTGTTATTACTGTTCCTTGTTATTGTAGAAACAGAATGTGGGATGTTTAACTTAATTGTCCTTTCTTCCCCTTCTAGGTAGAAGGCAAGTCATGGCATCTGCCAGATGATTTACTTCTATTTTTCAGATGCAGTGTTGAAACTTAGAGGTATGTTAACTGTAAATTAAAAGTATTCTCAAAATGGAATAAGGTTAAGGAGCTGGTGCACATGTGTTGTTTGATTTCACTCTGGTCCCTTGCCCCTGGTCTTCTGGAGTGTAGCTTTTCTTTCAAAAACCATTAGCACTGTACTGTGGGTCCTTACGCTAGATCAGGTTAAAGGCAGCCATTTTAGGAATGGTTTAATATTGAGGTGTGAAACTGGTTAAGAAGAAACATAGTCTTATCCATGGTTAACATTTTGTGTAGATATATTGCTTAACCATACTCAGGAGTGTCAGGGAAATTAGCTTTCCATAAACAAGGGGTTAGGAGACAATAATGTGCAGTTCTGTGGCTTGTTCCAAATTAGTTAACCACTGGGTGTTCCAGCCCAGTGTATTGTTATATAGAAAGCTGCCGGAGCATTCCTCTGTTAAAATCGTTTTGTGTAGAAAAGCAGGCTCTCAACAAGAGATTCATTTCATAACATCCGCTGAATAAAACCTTTTCCGTAACTGAGGCTGCACTTGTAAGAACACTTTGCTGGGAGCAGAGGACTCACTGGGCAAAAGGGGGTTTACTTCTGAGTAGGCCTTCTTAGGATTGCTTTTGAAGGTGCAGAATAACAGAACTGTCAGTAGGTTGAAATTCTGGCACACAAAAATCTCAGCCGTCTATGCATAGACTTTGATGGAGGCATCTTCTGAGCTTCACATCTGGAACTGTGACAGCATGGTCTGAAGCAGGAGGGCTCTGGGGGGCACATGAGTACCCCCCTCCCCGGTTTGCAGGTTTTTTTTTTCTTTCCATAGCCATCAGATTTTCAAAATTAATAAAACTCAGGGTTTTTTTGCAATTTAATATTGTAATATCAATTGGGATCCACATACAGGGCTCATGGAGAAAACTGTTGCCATTCATGCTAATATTTTTGGTGGAATTTGACCTAGATCTTGAAAGCTTGGTAATGTTGGGACATACTTTAGGATGCTTTGTTTTGTGTCAAATCTAGTGTCAGGCAGACTCTTAAGATTCGTAGCAAACATAGTGTCCTTTGTGCCTCTGAAACTCTGAGGAGATTAAGCAGGCTTCAGGTAATTTTATAGCAGTTAGCGGATCCTAGCTAAAAGCATTAGATTAGTTCTTGCAGTTAGTGCAGTGAACAGATGGCATATGATTCACAGCTCTGCTAAAGCTAAGCAAGTCCGGATCTGTTCAGTAACTGGATGGGAGTCTCTTTCTAAGTTTCATGGATGAAAGGCAGGATATAAATATAATGAATAAACTATTGTCTATACATTGCAGTAACTCTTCAGTATGCAATATCAAGACTTAGGGAAGTTCTGCTAAGGCTAAGGAAGCACAGATCTGTTCCGTAACTGTATGGGAGACAGCATGGTTTCAGTTTATGTCCCTCTATCCTGTGGCATTGCATTTGGGACATAATGATGCAGAAGGCTTTGTCTCCTTAAAGTTTATCCCTTTGAAGCAACTTTTAGCCTTTTGTGACAGGAGGGGCCAATTTTTGACCCAATATTTACAGAGTCAGGTATGTTTTGACCTATTAAATGACTTAATATTACATCAGCACTTTCTGACAAGATTACAAATAGAATATACTTTTTTTGGTAAAAGCTTACCCTTGCCACTAGATTCTGCTATTTGTGGCATTGTCAGAATGGATAGGTTTCATTAGGTAGGATTGTGTGAATCCATCACACTAGGTGAAAGGACCTTTACTCCCCAGTGGAAGAGTGTCTTGTGACAGGGGAAAGCACTTGCCACTGAAGAAAAGTGCCTTCACTAGCTCTGTAGGATCCAACTCATTATTTACATGACATAGCAACAGAAATTGTGTGTATTTGTGCAACTAATTATTAGTACTGTGGTACTCTGTAAGGATGAGTTAACACTGGATTCCCATGAAGACAAGGGGTTGGATCCAAAGTGCACGGATAGAATATAATTCTTTCATGGGAGGACATTTTCATCATAAACAGAATGGAACTGTTGGGCTCATCCTAGAGTCTTCTGGGAATTAGATCTAGGAAGCAAATGCTGTGATTTTCATGAAGGATGCTGGTGGAGACATTTACCTAAAACTAAAAACTACAGGGCTATTCTAATAGGTTCTTTAAGGACCCACTAAGCATAAGCAGTCTTTAGCAAGACTGGATTTGTTTGGTAGGTGAGACTCTTGGGTGTATTGATAGAATAACTTGGCTGACCTACACGTCATCCATTCCTCTTCTTGGGTCTAGGCTCAGTGTTACATCTATCATGTGATTGTGTTTGGGATTTGCAGCCATACGACAGCTGATAGTTCCCCATGGGAATTCAATTCAGAAGTGCCTCAGGGACCCTACCTTACCCCACTGTACTGTTTTCCCAACTCAGAATAGCCCCGGAGGGCCTTACTTGCCCCGTAAGGGGGCTGAATGTACGCTGAATGCTGGCATCCTACTGTGAGTCTCCGTGACAATCAGATGGTAGATGTAACGTGTAGTTTGTCCCTTAGATCATTAACAGCACATGAATGATTCAGAATTAAGATTGTGTTCTCTTGCCTTTCTTATAAATCAAAAGGATGAACTTTTTCAGTTATAATTTGGATTAATATGAAGACTTGACACAATGGGTCTGGCTTTATGCTGTTCCTTTGTTATGTGTAATGATGCTTTAAAAGAGAAACAACCTGTTTTTATGTTTCGTGAGCATCTGGAATTTCAGTCTTTCCTTTAGTGATTTTTCTTAAATGTACACCTTTATCTTGAAAGAAGCATACATCTGCATTCTAAAGTTACTTATCTCTGTATTTGCCAGGGGGATAGGTTGGAGTGTCCAAAACCAGTGACTGCAAGTAGATGAGATGAACAGTTGTGGCTCCAGTCGTTGCTTTCCAAAATATCTGTAACTTCTAATTAAGGAAGGTGACCGAGAAAGCTAGTTTCGCTTGTGTAGCTTTTGTAATTGTAAATATGCTGGCTTCAGTGGGAGAGACATCAAACAATGGTCTTGATGATGGTTCAGTTAATTCACTTTCAGAAGTTCAATAATTCATCTTCGAAGTGTCAGCAGCTGGCTCTTGTTAATGGTAGGCCTTTCATTTCTGTTAAATCAATTGTGAATAATAGGAGCTTTCAGAGAAAAATGATGAAGTAAGCATTGATTTCCAAATTGTGTGTCTGATCTGGAGCATTAATAAAGCACAGCACCAGCAGACAACAAGTACCTAATACACTCTGATCACCTAAGTAGTAATCAGAGTAAAATCAATGATTTTTGTGTATGGTGCTAGGTTTTCTAACGTTTTGGCTACCTCCATTTGTCATTGTGTCTATAAAGTCAATATTATAATTGTTCTGATTTTTAATTTTTTTATATATCTTGCATTGCAGTAAGTGATTTATCACACAGTTCTGTGGCAAAGCCTGTTTGTCCTGCGATGTTTTTAGTGGAAACCTGTTCATTTGAGTTAGGGCTCACCTTAAAAGCTTTCACTGGTCTCGAAATTCTTAATAAATTTAAATGCAGTTTAATACAATCCTCAATGAATTTTGTAGTATTTTAGAGGCAGACAGTACAATCCTATGCAGACATACTCCAGTCTAAGCCCACTGATTTCAGTGGGCTTTGGCTGTGTTTAGCATTGCACTGAAAATTATGTTCTGTATTTTATGTATGTTAACGTGGCAGCTTTAGGTCTCTCCCCCCTCCCCCCCCGGCTTTTAGGAAGTTCTTGAATGCTTTGTGACTCCGTGGTGTATATGATGTGATACGTTGGTTTCCAAAAAGAAAGGGGTGGGAGAGAATCTCTGGTCAATGCTACTGACCTGTAGTTTGTTAGAGCTACCTTCCCGCCATACTAGGCCAGGATGATTCCCTCCATGTCCTCTAAATTAGTGTGGGCCATGGATTGTGGGACTGGTCTCAGAAGAAGTATATGAGGATGTACTTTTGTTGACCAAAATAACTGTTTTCCCTCCACACAATTGCTTCATGGGGTAAGGTGGGGCAGAGGAATAGACTCATGCTACTAAAACCTGGCTGGATGACCTTGGGCAAGCCGTAGCTCTGATAAGAGCTGTTCTTGAAAAAGAGCAGTTTCTGTCAAGAGCTCTCTCAGCCCCACCTACCTCACAGGGTGTCTGTTGTGGGGAGGGGAAGGGAAAGGAGTTTGTAAGCCGCTCTGAGACACCTTTGGGTAGTGAAGGGCGGGTTATAAATCCAATCTCCTCTTCTTCTTCTATGCTGGTGGTAATAATGCATTTAAAAACAGCATGCAGAATTCTCAGGGGGATGTCGTGCTCCCAATAGAAGTGTGTTTGAGTTCCTAAGGTTATCAGTATACTATATTCTACTGGAGCAAAAAAAAAATGCTACCATTGCATCTGGTTTTCCACAAGACCCTATTGCTTATCATCCTTTACCTGCCATGGAACAAGGATGAGGAGGGGCATGAGCTACAGCATCTTGGAAGTAGCACCAGTACCATCCCCCCCCCCCAGTGGTGGGAAAGTTAAAGGGTACATTGAAAGGTTGCAGTTGGTTCATCCGTCCATCTTCAGACTTTGTGACATGCCGCTCTGTATCTGTGAGAGTCAGTAACTTTAAGTGGAAGAAACTGTCAGTTTCTTGGTTAGTTACCATGAGCCCAGAATATTTATCCAGCTGTCTTTCCATCTGAAGGTCCTCTGGGCGGTGCACAACAGATCCAAGCATAAAATGATTTCACTAAAAAAAATATGATGTACAATTAACATAGTTAACGTTTTGAATTTGAAAGGCCATAAAGCCTAATGAGGCAAGTGGGCTATTTCTACTTAATCTTTTAGTACAAATCCTCAAGCAGCTATTTATAAAAGCAACTTTTTGCCCATCAAGGAAATTGAATGTTGATATGTAGCATTTTGAGAATTACAAAGGACTCTCTGAAGGCCATAAGTGATGGTTATTCGTGCTGTGTGATAGTGTTGAAAATGTAGGTGATGGTTTAATAGCACCGTTACTATTAGACTGATATATGAGTGAGGTTAGGGATTTTGCTGATTTTTCATTTTGAGAAAGGAATAATTTTCATAAAAATATGAAAGAATAAAGCCATATGCTGAGCAAAAAAGGGGAAGCACTTTATTTATCAGAGTGTGCAGTTTTTTGCAGAAGTATTCAAAGTGTATTACAGACATCTGCTAGCAGCCCATACTAACAATAAATTTAAGAATAAGGCAACATTCATGGAGGATAATAAAAGACAGAAATAAAGTTTTATTTTCCAGAGAAGCTGATATTTTCCCCCATTCTGATTTCTAGAACTTTCCCACGTAGTCTTAAGGCAAATAGTTCAAGTAAATTGTTATGAGGATATGCCTTTACTCCCCTTATTTGTTGGCAAGTGACCTTTTTGGATGGCATATGGTGCTGATATTTCTCAATTCATATCTTAACAGTGCTGTTCTAAGCAGAGTTATACCCTTATAGTCCTTTCATTTAATGATATGGCTGTTTTGGCCACAAGGTGGCTAACAACTTAAAACATACATAATAAAACCACATTAAAGCCGTAAAGGTAAAAGTGAAGGTTTCCCTTGCTCGAAAGCAAGTTGACCCCAACTCTAGGGGGCGGTGCCCATCTCCATGCTGAAGAGCCAGCGCTGTCCGAAGACTTCTCTGTGGTCATGTGGCTGGTGTGACTAGATGCTGAGGTGCATGGACTGCTGTTACCTTCCCACCAAAGTGGTACCTATTTATCTACTTGCAATTTCTTGCTTTCGAACTGCTAGGTTGGCAGGAAAAGCCATAAAAAGCTCAGTTTTAGTTGTTTTAATGGTGTTTTTATAAGACAGAAAAATCTTCCTAGGAAGGGAGTTTCATAGTTTTAGGGCCACACCTGAGAAGGCCCTCTCTGTTGGGCTGCCACCCACTTAACCTCAGAAGGTGGGGGCACCCAAAGCAGGGCCTCCAGAGAGGATCATAATGGCTGAGTGCATTCATAAGGGAACAGGCAGTGGTTCAGGTATGTTGGTCCCAGACCATATAGGGCTTTAAAGGTTAACACCAACACCTTGAATTGTGACTGGAAACAAATTGAGAGCCAGTATAGAGCAGCACAATATTGTCTCTTCTTGAGTTCTTGCAGAGACATATCTTACTGGCTTTGTTCTGACGTCACACAAAGCAGCATTTAAATTCCAGTTGGTTGTGATGGCGCATGAACACAGTTTGATTGTGGTGTCTGCACGTTTCCTTGCTTGAGCATCTCCTCCTTGTGCAGAGTGTGAAAATAAACTGCAGTGGAAAACAGACTCCAGTGCTTATTATGAACAAATGCAGGTGTCTGGGCAAAGTGGAGTTCGTTTGCCCCCTACCCTGCCCATCCTGGTTTACAATCTTGACCTGTGGATGGTAAATAGACTATCTGTTCATTAGTGATTCATGCATTCTCTGTTGGTGTGGGCAGAGTTCAGGTGAGCGCCTCTTCCGTTTTTACTAGAACCCTGAGAACCAGACCAACCAGAGACAACTACACAATGGTGGAGCAGGGAGCAGACCTAGTCACAGTCACCTATTTCATAAGCCATATACTTGGCTGACATACATAGGCAAAAACAGTTCATCATCCGTGCTGATGTGATGAGCAGAAAAGGGGGTATGAAGGGGAAGTGCCAATAGTGAATGGCATGGGAATGAGGTGTGTGGCTGCCATCCCCACATGCCTCAGTCCCTGCTTGCTGTTGCTTGCACTGTGTGTGAGAGAGAAGGACTGGTGGTGGCTTTTCCCAGCCTGTGTGAAAGCTGCCCTAATTACTATAGATCAGGGAACTCGAAAGCAAATGTTTGCATGCTTTGGTGTCATTAATACATTTTCTTTAATGCAGACATTCTCTTCTGTTTCATGCAGAATGAAACAGAGATAATACCTTGCGTATGTTCAGAAACACTCTTCTTTCATTCACACACACTAATCTTGTGTGGTGGCTGAGCCTGTGATGGGCATTGGGCACTGCGGTGTAATTCTGCAGGGTTGCCACTTTCTGGAAAGTCAGGGAAAGTCAGGGGAATGAAAATTGGTCAGGGAAAGTCAGGGAAATTGGTCTGAAGTCAGGGAAATTGTGATTCAAATATATTCAAGCAGTGGATTTTTGACCTGCTGCTGCAGGAGCATGATCTGTTCTTGTGGCAACTGGAATAGAGAAGTAGCAGAATACAAGTAAACCTTAATGATGCCCTTTCCCAACCACTTTAGATAGAACGTTTATATAATTTTTAGTGTACCTTTAAAACAATAACAAAAACGTTATGTCATTTGTTAGCATTCAGAGTTTACTTGAATTGAAATTTGTATCTTGGTGTAATTTC
>NW_015166468.1:418710-421977 GCF_001447785.1 Gekko japonicus | reverse complement strand
GTTCTTGTGGCAACTGGAATAGAGAAGTAGCAGAATACAAGTAGACCTTAATGATGCCCTTTCCCAACCACTTTAGATAGAACATTTATATAATTTTTAGTGTACCTTTAAAACAATAACAAAAACGTTATGTCATTTGTTAGCATTCAGAGTTTACTTGAATTGAAATTTGTATCTTGGTGTTCTTGTGGTTATATTTGAATGGTGGTCAGGGAAATTGACAAATGTTGGTCAGGGAAAGTAAAATAAATTTTTAGTGGCAACCCTGTTCTGTTTCTTTCATATTGCTTCATTTGCTTCTTGCCTTTCTTCCCTCATAGAAATCCAACTGTTGAACACAGGGTTCCTAGGATTGTCTTCTCTTCAGGCAGTGTCAAGAGGCCTGCTTAGTTTCAGCAAGGACACTGTGTCACTTGACTTCAAACCATATCTTGTGGTCTCAGATTAACATATGTAGATTGTATGTGTCTTGTTGAAAGCCTTAATATGATCTAGGATTTAATGGCATGTTTGGAGCAAATAGATGAGATGGCAGTGTGTGGGAGGACCCTGTTACTTTTTTTTTTGTTTATATCTTTTTTCTAGAGGGATATAAATGAATAGGTAAAGGTAAAGGTTCCCTTGCTCGAAAGCCAGTCGAGTCCGAGTCTAGGGTTGCGGTGCTCATCTCTGTTTCAAAGCCGAAGAGCCAGCGCTGTCCGAAGACCTTTCTGTGGTCATGTGGCCGGCATGACTAAACACCAAGGCGCACGGAACGCTGTTACCTTCCCACCGAAGTGGTACCTATTTATCTACTTGCAATTTCTTGCTTTCGAACTGCTAGGTTGGCAGGAGTATAAATGAATAAATGAAGCTCAAATACTTTGGCCACCAAATGAGAAGGGAGCACTCACTGGAGAAGACCCTGATGCTGGGAAAGATTGAAGGTCAAAGAAGACGGGGACGGCAAAGGATGAGATGGTTAGACAGTGTCATAGATGCAACGAACATGAAACTGAGCAAACTTCAGAGGACGGCAGAAGACAGGAAGGCCTGGTGTGATCTGGTCCATGGGGTCGTGAAGAGTCGGGCTCGACTGTGCGACTGAACAACAACAAAAGAGGGAAATGGAAGTGGCTTACAACATTCTCCCTGCCCAACACATTAGAAAGCATTTTGTTGGTCTGTTCCTACTTCTGAAACAACTAGTTTGGTGTAGTGGTTAAGACCGTCGGACTCTAATCTGGAGAACCGGGTTTGATTCCCCACTCCTCCATGTCGTCACAGTTCTCTCAGAGCTCTCTCAGCCCCACCTACCTCACAGGATGTCTGTTGTGGGGAGAGGAAGGGAAGGAGTTTGTAAGCTGCTCTGAGATTCTGAGTGAAGGGCGGATTATAAATCCAACTCTTCTTCTTCAGATGGAGAGCAAGCAGCACACTGTTGGGCTAAGATCTGGAAGACCCAAGTTGGAATCTTCATTCTGCCATGAAAGCTGGCTGAGTAACCTTGGGTCTGTCAGCGTCTCTCAGTCTAATTTACAGGGTAGTTGTTGTGAGGATAAAATGGAGGCAGGGACAGCTATGGTGTAACCTGCTATGGGTCCCCATTGGGGCAAAAAGCAGAATATAAATAAATAAAAGTATATACTATTTTCTTTTGCAAAGGAATTCACAGCTTGGGGGTTGGGGAGGTTGCAAAGGAAAAAGAGTACATATGTGGGGAAGATTTAACCCTGCTGTATGTGGCAGTTTTACTGTTTTTATTTGTACTTTCTGAGCTGATCTTGGATCAAAATAAACTGAACTGATTTAGCCCCCCTCTGTACCAGTTTTCACCTCAGTGTCAAAAAAGCTGCAGGAGTTCTGATCACTGAAGCCCACCATTGTGTCTAGTTTGACCCTTTTTAGCTAGCTACTCATGTTGATTGGCTTGTCACCTTACACAAGTGAAGCTTGCCAGTTGCTGCACATGAACAAAACTTTAAAGAAAGTCTGGGCTTCCAGTTGTGATTCCTGTTTTTAAAGGAAGGAAGTTTCCTTTAATATTTTAAAATAGCAGTACTTGCTGATAGATGATCCAGAAGTTTTGTGGAGATTTCTATTTATCTAGAACTTAGTTTTTCATTAAAAATGGTTGGCTATTGATTTATATATTACTTCCTTTTTTAAACTGATGAGCAGATGTTTCTCAGAGAGCTTTAATGAATAACATTAGATATTTCTGGCAAAATAGGAAATTACATTCAAATAATTTACCTCTCCTGTACGATGTAACCTTAGTAGGAAAGGTTGAGTGGGTATGAAATATTTGTGGAATTATCGCTTATACAGATTTGTACAAGCAGTGTGTGAATTCCAACAATTTCTTTAACTGCATCACCCCTTTGTAGTTGATAGCCTTGTGTTTCTTAATAGCTTTATTAAATCTAGGGAACAGCAATAGCCAAGCCAATATCCTCTCGGTAATAGTTCAGATTTCCTTCTTTAATTGTTTGATGAAATTAGTGTCACCATAGACCTATAGGGCAATAAAGATGAGATGGTCAGATGAGTGGGATTTGATTAGCTGTTTCTTTTGCTTCTTGCAACAGCAAGCTCCTATTTAATGTTTAATGGCTGAAAGTTTTTTCCCCTGGAGGTGAGCAACGGTTCTGTTAAAGCCCAGTTGAATGTCCTTATTTATGCAGGATTCGGTTTATTCCAATCACACATACACTGTCCTAAATAGAATTCATATTTCTCAAAGCAGGAAATGATATGATATTCTCATTCATTTGGTGACAGGAAATAGTGGGTGAATCAATATGTGTTTCCAGTTACTGCAAAAAAGACGCTATCATTTCCTGCTGCTCTGAGTGGTGCAAATAAAGCATCATCTTTTCCTCACCAGAGAGCAAATAAGTGTATTCTCAGAAGTATTGAAACAATTCAGTAAACTATTAGATGCTCAGGCAGTACCTTTGAATTCACTGCCTACCTGGCTTTTAACCTTATTTGGGCATACAACTGAAGTTACAGGAGTTTAGATTCTTCATAATTTTTAAGATTAATTACTATCTATTTATTCATATAGTATTAAGCAATTATATTTTTAAACACCAATTAATATTTCTTTATTATTGGTTTTCATGTATGAATAGTGAAAGCAAAATTTAGGGAGTTTGACAGTTTGTTTGTTTTTTGAAACCCCCAAGGGGGAAATTTTATTATTTTTCATAAGACTACTGAACTACAACAAAAAATATAGGGAGGGACTACAACTAGGGATAAAGGAGAGATACCCACACT
>NW_015166468.1:418139-418438 GCF_001447785.1 Gekko japonicus | reverse complement strand
GGTTTACAGAGTCCTTCTGCCCTTACTTCGGTTTTCTATCTCTAAAGTCATATACAGTTTTCACTGCTCCTGCTCCCGCTTTGCCCACAGAGCCCTCGTCTGTTCCAGAAGTAGCAGAGTCACTTGGTTTAGTTTCTTCATCTTTCAGGTCTTCCTTTGATCCCAGCTGACGTCTCAAAAACTCTTTAGCTTTAAAGATGGAGTCAATCTTCTCTCTTTTATCATTGATTTTAAAAATGACACCTTCAGGAATCGCCCACCGATACTGAATTCCATTGGTTTGAAGAAATGAGATGAGC
>NW_015166468.1:417832-417968 GCF_001447785.1 Gekko japonicus | reverse complement strand
AGTGTTTGCCATAATTCTAAAATTGGCCCCTTTAGTGTTAGGCCGAAAAAACTGCCACTCGGAAGACACTGGCTGGGTTCATTGGCTGCTTTGTGCAGTCCCGGCCAGCGTTCCAAGGTCATTTACATATGGAAGC
>NW_015166468.1:417496-417662 GCF_001447785.1 Gekko japonicus | reverse complement strand
AACTCCAGGTTCGAACTCCAGGACATAGGGTTGCCAACTCCAGGTTGGAAACTTCCAGGATATTTTAGGGATGAAGCCTGCTGAGGGTGGGATCTGAGGAGGAGGAGGAGGAAGAGGGGGACCTCAGACAGATACAATGCCATGCTGCCCACACTCCAGACAAGCT
>NW_015166468.1:379425-415395 GCF_001447785.1 Gekko japonicus | reverse complement strand
GAATGAGCTCCCGGAAGAGATCAGGGCCCTGCGGGCCATTTTACAGTTTCGCAGGACCTGCAAGACAGAGCTCTTCCGCCAGGCTTTTGAGTAGGAGCCGCCGCCGCCACTACCACCACCGTGCAACTGCAGAGCAGTATCGCCGGGTTGGGCCAATTGGTCACCTGGAACATCGTGGCTCATGGCCTCCCCCCCTTTCTGATCCCCTCCTGATATGCAGTGGGGAGTGTGTATTTATAGTCTCTCGTGTATCCTGTTGGATGTGAATTGGTTTTAACTGTTTTTAACCTGTTTTACCTCTATTGCACATTGTGCCTATGTAAGCCGCCCTGAGTCCGCGTGCGGGGAGGGCGGGGTATAAATGAAATAAAATAAATAAATTAAAGCCTGTCTTGTGCAGATTGCGGTCTTCCTTCAAATGGATTGATCACAAGTGCTTCTTATGTTTAGTGGTTCACAGAAGATCCATGTGTCTCAGCCTCCATTTTAATGTTAGGCTTCCAGTGATTGCCAAAATGCCTCCCCCCATTTTTTTTGTTCACTAAAGCATTAAAGGAAAAAAACGTTTTCAAAGCTTTAGGTTTCCCATCCAAGTGCCTGTCTCTCTTTACATCTCATGTCAATTTCATTCCACGCTGATGATTCCCCACTTTGTTTTGTTTGTATGTGGCACTGAAATCCTTTTTTTGCACTGGGAACACGGCAGAGTGGACAGAATGACCTTGATGTGGGTGGGAATTGACCTTCGAGGGGCGACTAAAGGGTGAGGGGTAGGAATCTGAGGGAATCTGTACGCTTTTGAATTACCTTCAGCTTGGAAGCAGAATAAGGGCAAAATTGGCACAAAAACACTCTCAGAAAACTCAGGGAAATAGCAAACAGAAAGTGAACTTAGTGCTGAAGGGAGGAAGATCAATGTAGAATTACAAAGAAAACCCAATGGACGTGCACGGTGAAAGTGAGGGGAAACACCCAGTGAGGGAAAACACCCGTGCATAATAGGGCTTTGTTTTCCTGTGCTAGGTCAAGCAACACATCCCTAAGTAAAGAATTCAGCTTCATCCACTGACTTTGAAGTTGTGAAATCTCGGGGGGGGGGTAGTCTGCAGAGCCTTAACCAAGGAATTTCTATGAAGTAGCAGCTTGATGAGTCTGTTTTCATCTAGTGATCGCTCAGGTTAGGATGCAGGAGACTCTGATAAATGACCATCCTTTAAAAATGATCCACATGTGTCCTAAATGAGAGAAAGATTAAAGTAATTTATTATGAATTATTCAGACATATATCAGCCTGACCATTCTTGAAGGCTGAACTGTAATAAATCTGCCTTATAAAGGATAAAAAGCTTTCCAATATGAGATTGCTAAATAACAGCACAAGCACCAATTACTATTTCTTGCCACGAATGTGGCTTTAGCTTTAGTAGATTAGTTAAATATTTTGATGGTGAATTGGAAATATTTTAAATCCAAAATAGGTTTTTTCTCTCCTAAACCCTGTGATTATATTATTTGTGCATTTATAGTGCAAGACGTTTTAGCAATGTAAGCTTTTTCCCCCCTCCAGTTGGACAGCGACTATAATAAATTGAAATAAAATTCACTATTGATTAATGTTCCATATGTCACGTACAGGGCAAGTCCCATCTATTAAGTGCAGTTTGCCAAGGCAGCAATATTAGTAGCATTTGAATGTTTTTCTTATTAAGGAGAAAAATGGTCAGCAATCTCACTGTCGTCTATGCCAAAGGCCATGTTTAAATGCAATCTGCCTGCAGCACGATTGAATTTTTTTGCTGTGCTCCAGAGGCAGACTCAGTGAAAGAGGCAAAATTATCCATTTTTGAAATTAGAATAAACTATTGAAGCTCATAAGATGAAAGAGAGAACCTGATTACAACATAATGGAATGTACCATATTAATCTCTTTGAAATATGACCTCATGCAGCCTTTTCCATTTTACAATTGATTCTCTCACTCCCTTAATGAACTTGTGTGTTCATGAGTCTTTCTTGGAAGTATGCTCATGAAGTATTACAGCGGCAAAGAAAAATTTTCTGCCCAGAAGGTACGAAGAGTCTGTCTCTTTGATAGTTTTATTCAGTAATACTGTAGGTGGTTAATGCATCATATTAGGCATCCCATTTTTGTACTTCGCTGTACTATAGCATTTCTCCAAGCTGTACGTAATTTTCCGTGGGGCCACTTTCTGCCAGCTGTTGTGGCACGTGATGCTTCTTATCTCCTGTACAGATTTATGTTAAAAAACATTTAGAAATGCAATCCAGTGTTCAGTACTGAGCATGCTATAAAATGTGGATTTTAAAATTCTAATATTTCTGTGCTTTCACTGTGGAATTAAGTTACTTTTAATAACTAGTAATATTGTATGGTCACCTTGAGCCAAGATGAAAGGCAGAGTATAAATATTTTAATAAATAATAAAATAAGAGATTTGTAAGAGAATGTTTAGTCTTGCTTATGCAATTGAGAATTTCAGATGGTCTTCTCATACAAATTTCTGCTTATATGGTGAAGGAATTCCATTCTGTTCTAGCTACACAGCCTTGTTAGATCATCTTGGATCATTCACAGGCCTTCGTGTTTTTCTGTGAAACTGAGTTCCACACATCAAGGATAACACATAATCGATTGGACCTTGGGAAACATGGACATTGCTAGGACTTGTTTTTTCTCTTTCAGCTTCCTTCAGCCATATGATTTACTACATGATTATATATACAAATCAAAGGTTGAACTAAATGTACCTATTACCCCAAGGCTATTGCTTGCATTGTCATTACTGAATGAAAATATACCCAAAACATTAACTAATAAACCCATGTCTGTTTTTTTTGAAGTGGTATTTATTTTGGCCTTATCACATGTCCTAAGACTGAGGGCTGACCATAAAAGCTGTACTTCAGCAATTCTCTGTGTTAAAATGCCTAAACTGGACAGAAAGGGGAAGATTAAATAATAATGCCACGTAATTCCAAGCAGGGGCTTGGTACTAATGAACATAATTCGATGGTATGGATCAGGCTCCAAGTAGAGGGATCTAGAAACAGTTGCAAGTTGTGTAGATAAGGCATTAAGTGGGGATAAGAAAGGGTTGAGGGAGGTACCCAGTGAGATTCACAAGGGGTCCAAGTAGCATTCAGAAAAAAGAGATTTCTAGGCTCTATGTTCATACAGAAGACATAGTTCAGACTGAGAAACAGTCTCTGAGGCCCTGTGGACAGTGATTGCCCTTTGTACTTAGTTGAGTGAGCATTCAGACAGAGCTGCTGCTTCAGCCTGGATGATGTTCTTGAAGAGGTGTCCCTGGTGTGGTGTCTGTGCCCACCAACACCTTTTCTGGTACTTGCCAAGTATTTTTTTAAAGAAATGGGTGGGTCCAGGTGGGGCTGTTGCCCAGCAAGGCTTCTGATTGGCCATTGGATATCTGACCAGATTTTAAAAAAATTGCTTTCAGCTGCAGCTACCACCATAGCACGAGGATCTTTACTGAGTGACAGAAGGTAAGCTCTGTATATGCAAGAAAATATTTTTAAAAATAGATTCATTTTAGAAAGCTTCCTGTTAAGCAGAGCTTCTTCCTGAAATACTGAAGTGTTACTTTTAAAGTTATGCATAATCTCACTTCCTGACATTTGTGGGTTGGCTCCACCTCTTCACCATCCATTTTGTGGTTGCACCCACCACTCTGCATCAGAATTCCACAGGTGCCCACAGGCTCAAAAAAGTTGGAGACCCTTGTTCTTGAAGCACTGAGCTCAGTCCGTCATGGTTATTCTGTAGTGGAAGCAGAGTGTGGTAGTAGAGGAGGTAAGGCAGTGGAACCTGATTGCTGGTAGTTGTAATTCAAGATCTTTCTCCATGCATTCCTTACACTGCACTTGGTAGTGATTTGCAAATGCAACCTGAGTTGGTGTTGCAAGTTTAAGGAAACAGACCCACAGCACCAGAATGAATACACTCACCTTAATGGACAACCATGGAAAATCACGATGGGTGTCCAGATGCAGGAAGGGGTAAAATAGTAAGAGACCAGCCAGTTTCCTATGGATGTACCTCTCCTCCATCTTGTATGTTCTTTGCATTGCACTCAGTTAACATGAGCCACGCATTCTTTTCCCCCCATCTGAAGTGTATAGTGAGTGAATCTCATTTGGGCCTTGGGCTTGTCTTTGTCAGCTTGCTGCCATAGAGGCTGGTAGGGAGGGGGAAGCTGCTTGGAATGTTCAGTTTAATTTCTCTTGCTGTCTTGGTGATGCTCTCTTATCTGTATGTTTTATGTTCCTGTCCTTGAGTGCCTAGCTGTAACACCATCTCTGGGAAAGTGGGACCCTTACATTCTGGCGGGCCCTTTCTATTGCCCTGATTGGCTCTGTGCCACCCAGTGATCCCCTTTGAACATTGTATATCTGTTCACCCTGCGCTTTTTGCTTTAGTCTTAACACAGAACTTGAAGTAGAGATGCTCTGCCAATACTGTATCAATAAACTTTCCTTCTGAAGAAGCGAGTTGTTGGTTCTGATTGTTGCAGGAGTCTGACAGTTTTCTTTTGACAACAGATTGCCTTCCTGCTTATGGATTTCTAGTTAGTAAGTGATATGGGCAGGTTTTATAGGAGATACACATTGCTTGATATTGCTTCATGGTAACCCTTGCTTTGAGTATTGCATTTTCATAGTCCTGTCCTTTGTGGATAAGAAAAATTTAGGAGGACAGTGTTGATGATAGCACAATATCCATGTAACATCCACATGCTGTTGGATGATGTACTTTGTAATTGTTCACTAGTGACCAAACATAAAAATACAGGAGGTAAATGATAAGAACTGTGTAATATTGAACAGTGTTGATCCAGTTGATGTGTGGATCCGGTCTTGGTCTTTTAGGAGGAGGAGGAGGAGGAGATTGGATTTATACCCCACCCTTCACTTGGAGTCTCAGAGCAGCTTACAAACTCCTTTCCCTTCCTCTCCCCACAATAGACACCCTGTGAGGTGGGTGGGGCTGAAAGAGCTCTGACACAAACTGCTCTTTTTCAAGGACAGCTGTGCCAAAGCTTGTGACTGACCCAAGGTCACATCAGCAGGTGCAAGTGGAGGAATGGGGAATCAAACCCGATTCTCCCAGATTAGAGTCCGCGCACTTAACCACTACACCAAACTTAATTCTTTGTGGAGAAAAGCCAAGCTAGGTGTTGTTGTTTTTTAGTCTGCATGCAGTCTGGAGAATACTGCATTTGATGAAATGGAATCCAGAATGCAGAGTTAGGCTACGAGACTGTAATATTTGCTGTGTCAGAATAAAACAGCTGTCCTTATTGAGAATGTTGTCACAGATGATGGTGTATTTGTTTTTATAGCTCTGGATTATTAGATTAGTGTTGTGACAGCACATGAGTAAAAATGTTAGTGACACATATTTTACAAAAGTCAGTGGCGTGGATTAATGCAATCACGTTGCATTAGCCTCTAATGTGTTCCTTTTTGTGCATGCGCAGTTGTAGAATGCTCATTTTTTCAAAGAATAAAATACATCCTTCTTAATATGCATGAAATTTTTGAGTCCACAGAAGCCAGATTCTCACACAAAAGGAAAAATACTTTGCTAATCTGGGCTAATCAGCAGGGAGCTTCGCAGATTTCCAATAACATACCTTTAAAAAAAAAGAAAAAAGCATACGGTCTTTCAGATTTAATAGCTTGGAAGTCATCAAATGAAACTGATTGGCAGTATATTCCAAACAGAAAAAGGCAATATTTTTTACACAATGCATAATTAACTTAATAGAATTCACAAGCACAAAATGTGATGACAACCATTGACTTACTGTTTATGCCTTAAAAGAAAATTAGCCAACTTCATGGATAGTTCCGTCAGTTATTATTAGCCAAGATGGCTAAAGGGCATTTTCATGTTCCAAACGAGTTTGACTCTGAGTACCAGTGGAGGAAAGGCTATTGCTCCCGTGGCTTTCTGGAAGCCACTGTTGAAAATGGGGTATGTACTGGCTTTACAAAGAACACATGAAGTTTATTTAGTGTGGGGAAATTATTTTCTGTACTGAACATATTGGTGGATGATTCTTGCTGATCACGTTCACTTTCAGTGACCCTTCAAAATATCGCCAAATGCCCTTTGAATGGGTCATTAATAGACAGTGTGTGTATGGATGGAAAGCTTGTATATTGAAAAGCCTTAGGTTATTTATGAGGGCAGTAGGCATGTTGTAGCATCCTTTGCAGGATCCCCAGGTAGTGAAAGTCAGGCTGCTTTGTGTCTGGCATGCACTCACCTCTTATACCTTTCACTCTTCACTAATATGAGAAGGAATCAAACTGCGCTCTCAGGAACACCTTGTGTGGGGCCTGTTTTGTTAATCCCACTCATCTTTGTAAGCAGCAAGAAACTCTGAACAATAGTACGGCTTGCTGCATTTGGCCTTGGTACGAGCTTCAAGAGTCAGATTGTCTGCCCTTGATGATCTGTGAGATCCTAGCTGTTGAGAAACTAGCCTAGTGGACAGCATTGCAACCTGGGTTCTCTTTTGCGGTCAAGTTGGGAACTAGCATGTATCTTCGTATCTGGTAGCCAAGTGCGGATTGGCAACAGAAGCAGTGTGGCTGGCTACAGCTGCCCTTTAGAGGTCGCAAACCCAGGAGAACCTGTAGGTTTGCACAAGAATCTTAGTTTCATAAATCTAACTTGGGGTAGCACCCCACTAGCTGATAGGAGATAAGGTGGAACTTGGACAAAAGTGAGCTGTAACCAGAGAGGAGGGAAGCTGGCAGAGACAGTGCACTGCCACAACAGCTTTGCTCATCTGAGCAAGGGCTTCTGTAGGTGCCAGCCTGCAAATGCGCCGAATCAGCAACTGACCATACTCGTGCCTTCTCTGTTGTGGACCCCACCTTGTAGCATGGCCTGCCTGAGGAGGTCAGGGAGGCTCCCTCTTGCCTGCTTTCCACAAAATATGCAACACTGAATTATTCCAGAGGGCTTTTCTACACAGGCAATAGAATTGCACTGCACTAAATGATTCACAAAGTTACTTAGACAAATTACTTGCGACTGTGGTTTACACTACTTTTTTGCCTTGTTGACACTAGGATCCTACTATGTATTTTCTTGCATCATTTAAGGAATCATGTTAACACTTACACTTTGTTTTAGTCATGTTTTTAAGTTTCTGATTGGTTCTGCAACCCTAATCCTATGGCATTGTTTATTGAATGTCCTATCCTGTCGATTATATTGACTCTCTCTGTGTTTTCTGCCTTGAGTCCAAGTGTGAAAGGGAAACTATAAATAAATAAAGATGGAATAGAAGGAGGGAAGTGAAAAAAATGGAGGGGGGTTGTGGATGACTGCGTGAGCTGCAGTCACTGACAAGGAAGGAGACGGAAAAGGAGATTTCCTTGTGGGTCCTTCTAATGAGTGTGTTTCCAGCTTGCTATACATATATGTTATGCGGGAGGAACACTCCCTGACATTGAAAAGGAGGTAGCAGCCCTTTCCTCCCACTTGGGTCTGTGTGAACACTGGAGTCCATGGACCAAGTTGACTGAAGATGGCTAAGCCAGATAATGGTCTGACCACCCTGCCAAGCTCACTCTCCTCATTCATTTCTCAGAGTTCCCCCCCTTTTTTTTTTGTTGCCTGAGGTTCCTCTGCGTTAAATAGCATGTAACTGTTTTCCATGCTATTGACATGTTCCATTTCTTTTCACAACTGTCAGATTTCTAAATTCATTAAACACTCACAGTATGCATGTGTTGCTCATTTAGGGCTCTTGGCAAGATTCTGTGGCTATATTACCATTTGCAGACTTTAAATACATGGTTTTCTCCCTATTTTATAAAGATGAGTGCATTTAATGAAGACACTTAACAGGGAAGGAGCCATAGGGCTAGAGCATGCAGTTGTTTTCTCACTGTGAGATGTCTTTTCGCAGTCATCGTCTTTGATTGATGGAGGGAAGAACTTCAAATGCTGGTTTTAGAGAGAGTGAAGATGACACTGGGGACTACCAACACTTGGACATGTTGTTTCTTTAACTGTTATATGTCGTCTAGCAATTATTGTGTGATGACCCACATGTAATCTGATTTTGCAGGTAGTTTGACTGCAGTATAGTTTGAAAAAAATTAGGTTTTCTGTATTCATGGCGACCGAGCAAGCAACTCTCCTATGAACAACTCACAGTTCTGGACCCAAACGTTCCAATTAAGCAATCTCACAAATCTATAATAGTCAGCTCTGCCAGTTTGAGATGTCCTGTGATCTCTGTGTTAGTATATGAACGCACAGGTTTTTTTAAAACAATGGCTGTTCATATGAGTGTGTCTGCATGCACAATGACATTGTCTTTTTGGGCAATAAAAGGTGAAATCCTGCTCCTATAGAAATCTGTGGAAAGTGGCCTTTTATTTCGGTGGAGCAAAGTGCGAGCCAAAATATATAGTGTAGCTGAGAGTCCTTTAGCCTCTGAAAAGCCACCAGGAGGCTCTTATTTATTGTGCATCGATAGAACGTAAATAATAAATGTGATCCCTTAATAAAGTAATGTACCAAACGTAGCATTCCTTGTGCCTGTTGGTTTTTTTGGTCATCTCCTTCTAGACCCAACATTCTGGAGCTGGCCACCCAACTTGGAAACTGAGTTTGAGGGTCAGGCTACCTTCCCAAGTAACATTGCATTAGGTACAAGGACTGCCACTGAAAGGAAAAATTGTGCGTATTAGGTATTGCTGCCTTCTCCCTCTCCCCATCCCAGGGTTTCTTTTATTTGGACTAGCAACTGCAAGCAAAAGTGGAAAATGCTAACTCCTTTGTCTAGTGCTGCTGGGTGCTTTGGGGTGCTTGGTCTTTCTCCATCTCCTCTGTGTCAGCAGCGATACAGGATTATACTGGGTCACCCTCCCACACTCCCCTTCCCATTCCTAACACCCAGGAACTACTATAGTGTAAGGTTCGTATATTTTTTTTTCTCCAGGACATTAGTGCTCAAGGCACTTGGCGCCTTGGTTTTCCCAAGGCTTTGAGTACCTGGAATATTAGCATATCTGGAATAATGCCATAATAGCATCCCAGCGATGGGGAAAGGGAGGGAGGCCTAGCTCTCCTGTTGTCATTTCTGCCACTGTGGAAGAAAGTACTGCTGGATAACAAGTTAGCAGCCAACAGCAAGGTATGCGGGTGGGAAGGAGGAGTTCTTGTCATGCTTAGACTAAACTGTGAGATGGTGAAGAACTTGAAATGCTATACAGCTCACTTCATGTGCTGCTTAGACACCAAGGAATTAAAAACTTTGGTGACATTTGTAGAACTTACAGAAGTTCTTTGTGAGTATTCTTAGGTGATCTGCTTTTTATTGACACTGGAATTGGAGTCTGCCTGGTGCAGCCATTTGCTGAACTTTCAAAATGTAACTTTTAAAACATCATGTTTGGAAAAAAACCCCTATTTTACTCATTTCATTATCTATTTATCGTAATGTTTTCCCCTGTGCTTTTAGTGACAGCATCAGAATTTTGGATTCCGTTTTCTTTTTCTTGTTCCTGTTTCTTTAGTATAATTCCCTATGTGGCATTTTGAAACTATATCCCTTTAGGTTTGATATCTTGCCAAAAATTATCTTAGATTTCCCACACTTATGGTGAGCCATATGTTAGCACTAATTATATAAATGAGATATTGTATAAAATGGAATGGGCTTATACACTTAGTGCTTTAAGGAATTTCACAAATGAATGCTATCTCAAATAAGTGCTCTAGGAAGAAAAAGAGAAGTACAGATTTTGAGCAGATGTTAATAGCTTTTCCTGGCTATCCATTGTCTTTATTTGTCTAAGTATGAGAAGTGCTGACACTTCAAACATTTTGTCAGACTACTTAAAATTGCCAGTGTACAAATCGCTGTTTGTGCCTAGAAGTACTAAAGATGCATTAAGTCCTTTTCGGTTGATTAAAAAAATCAAAACAGAATGTACTTTCATCATTTTATTTTATTTATTTATAAACAAATAAAGCACTTTCATCATAGGACTTACCCATGCTAGTGTGGATCCAGTGGCAGTAGTGTGAATTCTTGTGGTCACATAAAGAAAGAAGGTTGTTATGTATTGGCAAATATAACATGAATCACCTAATCCAACTCCCATGTTAAGCTTCGAGCCAGCCAAGGCTCCGTTGTACTGAAAAGCTATTGGTCGCTTCTAAACAGCGACCAATCACGGATAAGCTGTTCCCTGAGCGGGAAGACCTCTGATTTGTCTTTATCCTTGCAATCTGATTGGTTGTTATTGTACATAGTGGGAGTGGCTATATTAGCCTAGTTGTTTTAAAAAGGAGCCCAGCTCCAATGTTTTCTGTTCTGGTTTCTAATGCGTTTGAGTGCTTGTTCGTTACTTCTGATTAAAGCTGAATCACTGCTGAAATCACTCTATGAGTCCTTTGTTAGCGCGATCTAACAAAGGTAGTTTTTGCTCAGGTTGGCATTTTGCTCTCTGAACCCTCAGAAGAGTAAATTTAAAATAAGTTAAGTTTAAAATAAATAAAAGAAGTAAGTTTTGATCTTATGTTGTAAGCTGCCTGGGGCATGGGGTGAAGCTGAATATAGTGTGTTGAAAACATAAATAAAAAGGAATTAAAGTAAAAGTGCTACAGAACAGTGGGGGATTGCTGTGGAATTTGATAGGTAAAGGATTTTAGGTAATGGAACTTGATAGGTAAAGGAACTTAAAGGATTAAAAGGCTAGATGAAAACATTTATGTTGGAGTGGTGTAGAGCATGGTATCCAGCCTTTCCAGCTCCAGGACCCACCTTTAATCTTTAGCAGAATGGGACCTGCTGAGTTGCATGTACAGAATAGTAATGTGACTTCGGTCATGCAAAGTCAGAGTTGCATGACAGGAAGAGGTAGGGTCCTCTCTGCTAGAAGGTTGTCTGCTACTGAGTGAAATCATCTCACCCTCTGTTGTATGTATGAAAAAGAGGGAAGGGGCATATCCATATATGCCTACTTAGTTGCAGGTCATTCAGAAAAGCAAGAAAAACCAGGGCTTTCAGTATAGCATGTAGGTTTTTCAGCTTAGCTGAAAGTCCTGATCCACTGGTTTTGGGGCACACTTTCATTGTAGTTAATTTCCTAGTTTGGTGCCTGAGATGCTTGCTGGTACATATTTCATGCCAATACTTGGAGTGGCACTGAAAGTACTAGCTGGCAAAAGATCATATTATTGAAGACTGTGTTGTGGTTTTAGAAATATTGATGGGAAATTGATACTCCACCACAGAGAGAGCAACTTTCAGTTAAGATCTCTCGCAGCAAATGAGTAACAACAAAATGGTTTAATGCAGCGGAAAGGAAAGATAAGGAAAGAAAATCCAAATTATTGGTTATGAAGGATCAAAACAAATGTGGCATTGACTTACAAGGGGCGTGTAGCTGGTTTCGGGACATTGTTGAAGCAAACTGGTTGTGTTCTGATCAAATCCTTGGAAGAGAGACAGCTGGAAGCCTTGTGTAAGAACAGGATGCAAGTGGAATAAGTAGTTACATACAAGTCGGAACCTGCAAGGACTTGTGGGAGGCATCTCACTTCCCCCTTCAACACTGTTTTCCTTTTCCTGAAAACCCCATAACCTGTTCTGTTTTTCTGCTTCTGTCTCTGCTTCTAGGGTTACCAACCTGATGATCTCTTGGAATCACAATGGATTCCCCAACTACAGAAATCAGTTCCCCTTAGGGTTGCCAGCTCCAAGATGGGATGTTGCTGGAGATTTGGGGAGTGGAGCTTTGGGAGGGTGAGGTTTGAGGAGGAAAGTGACCTCAGCAGGGTATAAAGCCATTGATCCCCCCCGCCAAAGCAGCCATTTTCTCCAAGGGAACTGATCTCTATCATCTGGAGAGCAATTGTAATCAATGTTCCCACTAAGCTCCACAGTGTTGTGTGAGCAGAAATTCTATCTCGTGAGCAAAAAAAGCTAGTAGCATTAGAGTTGTGAGCAAATGTGCATTTGACTACTGAATAAATTATTTTTAGAAAATTATTTCCATAACCTTGTAAAATCTCAGAATGAATTCCTTTAAACTATAATTTAAGAATAATTTAAACATTATAAGAGAAAACAGAATCAAGTCAGATTTTATTACACAAAATGTTGTCCTCTACAGGGGTAACTAGGCCTCTGGAGAACAGGTCTACCTGCCCCAGTCCACTATATTGGTAGACCTGACCTTGGAACGTCACCCTGCGCTGACCCTTAGAAAACAAACCAGCACTTGGGGAGGGGGAACTCTTGTAGTCTGGGTTTTTTTAGTGACATATGAAAACCAGCATTACAGGTCAAGTATAACAGAGGTGGAACAATCACTGTCAGAACCTTGCCTAAGCTAACAAACAGGATGTTGCTTAAATGTTATCAACCTGCCCAAACTGCTTATTTATTCAGCTATTCATATCCCACTTTTCCCTGTGACTCAAGGCAGCTTACAAATCATACTGAAAAGTACAAAACAACAACCTATGGGGACCATTATAGCCAGTGGACCCCAATTGATCCAGGGGTATCTGTGGCTCTGGGGGGACTATTTTTTGAGGTGCCTCTCCTCAAAAAACCTCCCCAGTTTCAAAAAGATTGAACCAGGGGGTCCAATTCTGTGGGCCCCAGAAGGAGGTGCCCCCCCATCCTCCATTGTTTCCTATGGAAACTTGGTTGTGAGCTGAAGCAGAAATCCTCTGAGCTGGCCTCTGAAATGTTGTGCGCCACTACCCCCTAGTACAGCTTAGAGGGAACTGTGGTTGTAATTCCAGATGATGTCCAGCCCCTATTTGAAGGCTGGCAATAATTTCTTTGGAGGAAATGGCCTCTTTGGAGGGTAGAGTCTATGGCATCCCTTCTTTCCTCAGACCCCACCATCCCTAGGCTCCATCCTGCAGATCTCTAGGAATTCCGTAACCTGTTGGTAACCCTATTACCTTCCCAGCGAACAGCCTATCTACCTTTATCATCCCTTCTGTTTTAAGCTCTCCCCCAGTAGCCTCTGCCTAGGAAAACTGTGGCCCAGTTGTGTGGTGCTGGCCACTGGGCAAAGCCCACTTACATGGTAGAGAATCCTCAAGGACTTACATGGGGTGGCACCTCACTTTCACTTGTATCCCCCTCCCACACTATTTTCTCTTCCCCTCCCTCTGGCAACCCCCATATCCTCTCTCCTTTACCTGCCTCAATCTCTCCTTCTCAGCCATTGACCAGCCTACCTTTTATCTGCCTCCCATGTTCAGCTATATTTATTTATTTACTTACTTCATTTAAATCCCACCTTTCTCCACAGTGGGGACCAAAGCAATTTACATTATTCTCCTTTCCTCATTTGTATTCACACAACAACCATGTGAGGTAGGTTAGGCTGAAAGTAAGTGACTGGTCCAAAATCACTCAGTGAGCTTCCACAGCAAGATGTACAGTGTCCCAGACCCTACTCTGAAGCTCTAACTGGCTTTCATAGGGTGGCTGCTGTTCAACAGTAGGAAGCAGCCAGGCCTAGCTGAGTCATGGAAGGTGGGTGGTATCAAGTCAGGCCTAGAGTTGCCAGCCTCCAGGTGAGACATGGAAACCTCCCAGAATTACAACTGAATTTCAGGTGACAGAGAAAGCAATTGCTTTGATGGCTGGACTCCATGGCATTGTATCTGGCTGAGGCCTCTTGCCTCTCCAAATCCTGCCCTCCTCAGACTCCATTCCAAAATCACCAGGAATTTTCCAATTGGAGCTGGCAACCCTAGCCCTGGCCCCAAGGAATCCTCCCTCAAAGGCCAAAATAGGCTTGGAAGGGCCCTGCCCCCTACCCCTGCCTTTGTCGACAGAATCAAGCTTGGAATGCTATGGTTGCCTAGCAACAGCCTCTGAGTGAATCTGTTGCTTAAAGTTACAGGTGCTTTTATCATTTCCCTCCCTTTTAAAACTCCCCAGTGTAATTTTTTAGATTTCAGATATTTTTACAAATCTGGGGCCCTTTACAGGTTTGTAGAAAGATGTGTCTTGACCGTTCACAGTTCCCATAACTGGATTTAAGTATCCAAAGATTTGGCTGACTTGCTTTTAGTATACAAATATAATCGCTGTGTGTATAATGTCTGTGTGCTGGATTTATGAAGACAGCTACATTATGAATTTGTTAAATATTGGATTTTCTCCACCATTTATATTGAATATATTTAAGTGTAGCCATATTTTTAAATCTCACATAACTTCTAAGCTGCCTACACTCTGATGTGATATGTAGTCTTGAAAGCAATTCACAGACTGAGCATGCTGTAGTGGTTTGAATGCTGGACTATGGAAAGGAAAACCCAGATCCTCACTGCCATGGAAGCTTGCTGGGTGACCTTGGGCCAGTTGCATGGTTGTAGTGAGGATAAAAATTAGAACACTGTAAGCTTCTTTGGGTCCCCACTTGGTGAGAGAGGTGGGGTATAAATAAATACATTTAATTCTCTTTGAAATTATTGGATTAAAGATGGTTGATACTAACTAGTCCCAATGGTTTCAGTTTTCTCTGGATTTGGGTTCTTTCATGGAAACCTGTTCCTTTGTGATCAGCAGGATAGACGAGGGTTTGCATGTGTACTTGAGGGCTTCGCTTTTGTTCTTTTTAATGTTGCAATCATATCTGCCTAAGGTAGGGTAAAAGAATTGTAAAATAAATATCCAGGAAGATATTCACAAATACAGTTGCTGCAATGGCTATTAATTTAATTACAGCAGTCAAATTTAGGATATAGTGTTCTGAAAAGAGAAGCCATGGTATTTTACTTTTTGTTTTCCTTTTTAGGATTGGCTGTGGGTCTTACTCCAACATTACTTTTGTCATCAAGGAACTGATTTCCAGATTATTGTTGTGGTATTTGTGTGGGACAGTGCTAGGTTAGAAAGGCCAAACTGAACACATCTACCAGACAAGCATCATGGCCATTGAGGCTCAATAAACCTTCTGCTTTTGTTATGTGCTTGGGACCATGAAGACTGATTAGGGAGGGTGGGTGAGAAAAGTGTGAGAGAAAAATATTTGATTTGTCATAAAACATGACTCCTAATCTGTGTTCATTTTGGTGAGTCATGTTGTGGATGTGGCCCCAAAAATCTGTCTTTCGGTCTCTTAATAAAATATTTCTAGCCAAGAACTGTCTTTTGACCTTCAGCACAATTTCCAACTTTATGAATGAAATGCTTATAATAATCCTAGCTGTTTATTGTACAAGTCACACAACATGGATTAATTTTTATTGAAGAGAACCTTTGTGAAGATCAGCATTCCTGGGTTGATTAAGAGTATCTCTTTTCTGCAGCTAATTTACTGCCTCTGTCTTGTTGCCTGTTATATTATTGTGATCTTATCCCTGTGTATGCTGTGAGTCTATTTAAAAAGCTTATCCTACAACTTCACTTAATAGTTTGTGTAGACAGTGAAATTAGCCGCTCCCCCCTTCAAGATCAATTTACAATGTACCATTGTATAATATAGGTACATGTCATGGTTTAATATTGTTGAAGCAGATATAGTGATGAGTCTTGGTAAAAGCTCGACGCAAATTGAATCTAGAAAGAGCTTCAAGAAAAAAATTCTTATCATGTTCTTCCATTTGTTATGCTTTTATTTCCTGTTGATAGCAACTGACTTTACCTCAGAGTAAACGCGTCACAACATTAAATTGCAGTATAAACCTTGTTTATTACAGAAAAGTCTTATTAAGCCTAATTAAACTGATTGATTGTGAGACTGTTACCTGGCTTCTCCAGTTTTTCATTTCAAGTTGAGCAAATAATGGCCATCCCCAATATAATTCTATGGAAATATGCTTTGTAAATATGGCTTCTAAGAACTGTCCATCGCATGTTGCTTACTCTAGAGTGACTGCAGTGGAGGTCACAAGTGAATATTGACATCTGTAATGCTGCAGTTTCATGGGTACGATCCAGTTCTTGCATAATGCATGGTCTTCTTCAGTGCTGTACTTCCATGGGCATTAGGCAGCCCCTGCAAACAGCATGCAGAAAGTTTGAAGTAGTAGTCCTCCATGTTTCCAGACATATTTGGAGGCAGGTAGGAGAAGCTGAGCAAATTTGCTGCAGTCTGGACCCTTGTTCAGGGGTCCCCACCTTTTTTGAGCCTGTGGACACCTATGGAATTCTGACACTGTATGGTGAGCACAGCCACAAAATGGTTGCCACAAAAGATTGGGCCAACCCCAAAATGCCTGCTGCAGCTTACTTTCCATCAAACAGAGAAGATCCTTGTGTTGTGGTGATAGCTAATACCAGAGCAACATTTTAAAAGATCTGCACAGCCAATCATAAGAACATAAGAGAAGCCAATGTTGGATCAGGCCAATGGCCCATCCAGTCCAACACTCTGTCACACAGTGGCCAAAAATACCAGGTGCCATCATGAGGTCCACCAGTGGGGTCAGGACACTAGAAGCCTTCCCACTTTTGACCCCCCAAGAACCATGAATGCAGAGCATCACTTGCCCCAGACTTAGGGTTCCTATTTATACCTTGTGGCTAATAGCCATTGATGGACTTCTGCTCCATATGCTTATCTAATCTCCAGTGGCCAATCAGAAGCCTTGCTGGGCCCCATCCACTTTCTAAAAAAAACACTTCACAGGCACCAGGAAAGGTGTTACCAGGCACCATGGTGCCAATAGGAACCATGTTGGCGCCCACTGCTCTAGTTGGACTACACATGCAGAATCTCCTCTGCGTATGCATGTTGCATGTGGCCTGGTAAGACAGGGACCTCTTGCTCCCTGCCTGAGCATTGAGCAGTCTTTGGCCTCTTTCACATTACTATTCTAAACTGGATGTTCTGTTGTTTGCCTGGTTCTGAGTAAAGGGATACAGGGACAGAGGTTTCATACAGTGAATTTCATTCCGTTAATGAACTGTCTCTGAAGCAATCTGGCCATTTCAAACAGTGTTGCGCTTTCCCCCACCCGTACAATCTTTCTTGAATTGTTTATTTTTGAATGTTCTAAGTTGAGTGCTATAGCGCTAGACCAATATAGCACTTCATTGCTACAGTGGCACCATTGAGATGCCTTGGCACCATTGAGATACACTGAGATTGTGACTGTTCTAAGCAACTTCTATAACACCAGTCACTGATGCCCTGGGCACCCCAATGAGCTACTTCTCTCCTACTGTATCCATGTAACAACAGCTGCAATCTCAACAGCTGCAGTCTCAATGTATCTCAGTGGTGCCGCTGTAGCACTGAAGTGCTATATTGGTCTAGTGTTATAGCTAGTCTTAGCTCAACTTAGAATGTTAAAAAAAAGTTCAAGGACGATCACACGGCGAAAAGGGATGGGGGAAAAGCATGGTGTTATTGAAAGCACTGCAGACATTTTAACAGGATACTACAGTGATTCAGAAGTGCAAAGAAGAGGTGAAAATGGAAGAAAGTAGTTTACCACAAGAACAGCTCAGCCATGCTTTGCTGACTGGATGCAGGCTGCTTTTATGAAGAGGTAAATAAAATCTGTTAGCAGCAGGTTGCTAAAGTGGTTGTGTCTTCAATGACACAAAAAATCTGTTAGCAACTCGCTACCACATTGGATTACATAGGCTGCCTGAAAAGGGGCCTTTGCTTTGTGTCATGCAGAGGGTCTGGCCTTGCCTCAGTGTACTCCCCTCCCCATATTGTAGCTCATTAGGAATTAGGAATTCTAGTGCTTTCCACAAAACAGAAACGGCGCACTTATGCTGTTTTTCTAAAGGTATGTTAGAGTGATGATGCAGAATAACATCAGCATGCCCTAGTTAAATGTCAAGAGTCGTCATGATCTAATTTTTCTTAATTCCAGACCAATTGCTCCCTAAATTTAAGCCAGTGAAGCTGCACTTTGGTTTAACCAAGTTGTAGACCAAAGGTACCAGTGTGAAACTTTTTAAAAAATCAGGTTGTCTAGGTGTACAGCCTAGTAAGGCAGGCTTTATTATTACACTAGCCTGATACCTATGCTTTGCTACGGCATTTAAGTTCTGTAAATCCAGTTATAGTGTTCCTCTAAACTGAGTTAGTGTGAGCTAGCTCACAGTTTTTTAGCTTCTGGCTAGCACATTTTTGTCTTAACTCAGGAAGGATGGCTCCAGAGCACACTAATTTATGCAATAGCCAAATTGCTTGCTCACAACTTTAATGCCAGTAGCTCACAAAATAGAATTTTTGCTCACAAGACTCCACAGCTTGGAGCATTGGTTATAATACCGATGATGTGAAGTTTGAAATGTGACATTTGTTGTAGGAATTCTAGTGGAGAAGATTGTAGTGTAAAAAATTAAGTGAGACATACGGACTTTATTTTCCTCTACTGAAGGACCTCTCTCTAGACCACATTGGTGGTTCTGCCCTTAGGTGCTAGGATCACCAAGCTGCTTGATGAGCTCACTCTGGAGCAGGCAACATAGAACTATCCATTTAAGAAGCAGTCGTCTGTTAAGTCAATTCCTGCCTCCTTCCACGAAAATGATGGCCTTTCTACTTGTGTTCCTGGATTGTTTGCTCATATGGAGACTGTTGTTCTGAGCACCTCAGGGTGATCTTGCTGGTACTTGGCTTGCGCAGCTCAGTGCCCCACAGGAGTACTATGCAAATGTCTTTGCCACATTCCTAAATTGCCTCTTCCTGGCAGCTGCCTGTCCAGTGTAGGAGGAGGGGGGAGGAGTATTAAAAGCCATTGTGGAGGCGGGGCTGGCAGGATCACTATGGTGTTACAGCTGGGCCAGGCTCCCTCGTGGCTTTAAGCACCCTGTGACCACTGCTGCACCTGACCTGTTAGGCGTAGGAGGTGGGGGGAGTGTGTTGGAAGCCATCCCACCTCCTCTCCTACACCTGACAGGCAGCTGCCTGTCCAGTGTGGGAGGGGGAGGAGTATTAGAAGCCACTGTGGAGGTGGGGCTGCACCTGTCAGACAACTGCTTGTTAGGTGTAGGAGGTGGGGGGAGTGTGTTGGAAGCCATCAGAGAGGCTGGGCCAGCAGCTTTGCTTCATCTCACAGGTGGTTCTTGGCCACTCCTGATTTCCTCAACTGTCATTAGCTTTCTGCAGTCCCCTGTAACTGTTGGGGTTTTGTTTTACCTCAGAACACTGAGCTCTGCAGCTGACCAATCAGAGAGTGGGGGGTGCATAGAGGCAGCTGCCTGGCGGCCGCATAGGAATCAATGGGGGGAGCACATTTCCCCCCTTTTGACCCACTTAGGGGTCAAATTTCTAAAAAAATCCCTTCTTAGCGAGCACCCACGCCACAGTAGGAGCGCTCTCCCCGAATTTGGTGTCTCTAGGTCCAGCGGTTTGGCCTGGGCGTTGATTTTATGGTAAGGGGACTTCTTTTATACATATTGATTGGCTTAGATCCCCCTGAGTATTTCTGCAGACATGGAATGAAGCTTTCCTGTGGGGAAGAGAAAGAGATGTCTCAGGTTATGATGAAGTGTGCTATTCTGCCATAGACATCTTTTTCTCCCCTCCCCCCTTTTGTATTTGGTTTTGCTGAATTTCCAGATCGCTAAAGTGTTTTTGAAAGCTTGCACATTGTTTTGTGATATTTTGGTTGACCCTCATAAAAAGTTTGGTTTCAGATTTTTCTTTGGACCAACATAGCTGTCTATAGTCTCTGTTTATTTAAGACTGTAATAATCTAGTGTAAACGTCTTTGCAAATTGCTTCCTTAGATTATGAAATGACCGATTACCCAAATATTTAGTTTTTATCTTTTTTTGTGTTTTTGATGCATATCAATGTCTTTATACATCCTCTTGCATACACATAAACTACAATGCAAAAAGATCAATAAAGAAAAAAAGTGTTCCATTTACTGGTAGGAATGCGTTGATTTTCACTTGTAGTTTAACCAGAAAAATGTGTATTTCCTGCTACTTTTTAAATGTAGTAGCACAGTTGCTGTAAATGGAGGTTTTAGCTTTACTGGATTTTTAAGCTGACCAATCCTTCATTCATACACACTGTATTGAGTGTATTTACAATAGCAGGTGGCAGTGCGTTAAACAGAAGTAGTACCCATTGGACAAAATGGTAACATCTAAAGCATCTTCTCATGCCAGCAACCTCTTTCATCAGCCAAAATGAGCTTCATGCCAGTGCGTCTAGTTAATTCTCTACAGTGTAATTCATGTTGGGGAAGTAAAATGACTCTTGTTGAAGAAGCAAAACGAATAGATTTATAATATATACCTCTCACAAATCAGTTTTTTCAACAAGCAAAGCTCATAACTATTTATACATTGTAGTTATATTTTAAAAAGATGCATCTTACTTTTAAGTAGGACTTTTTGTGACTGTGTTAGTCTATATGTAAAGAGCATGCCCACCCAAAGTTAAACATTTTAAAGTCCTCTTGATTTTCAAAGAGAAATTGAACAGTCTGCTCAATACTGCCATAGATTTCAGTGAATTTAAAGTATTTGACTTCACAGGATTATGTTTAATATACTCTGAAAACAAATACATGGACAATTTTCAAATTTAAAATGAGTGGTAACAAATAGCAGTCAAAATTAGTGATAGTTTCAGGCTTATCTAGGCTGATTTATTTGTCTCATAGAATTGATAAAAGAAAATATCTGGAGTACATCTTCCTCCAGAAGTAATATACTCCTATCTACATATCTAATTCTCAAGTATAGCCTCCAACTGCGGATACCTAAATCTGTGGATTAGGTCCACACTTATCCAAAACAGATTTTTCTTCAAACTTGAGTGACCCTTTGCAGAAAAATCTGAAATCTTAAAAAAATGCACGGGAGGTTTCAATTCTCTGCAAGCGCAGAAAATAAGAACATAAGAACATAAGAGATGCCAATGTTGGATCAGGCCAAAGGCCCATCCAGTCAAACACTCTGTGTCACACAGTGGCCAGAAATACCAGGTGCCATCAGGAGGTCCACCAGTGGGGCCAGGACATTAGAAGCCCTCCCACCAAGAAGACAGAGCATCACTTGCCCCAGAGTCCCTATCTATACCTTGTGGCTAATAGCCACTGATGGACCTCTGCTCCATATGCTTATCTAATTCCCTTTTGAAGCCGTCCATGCTTGTAGCCGCCACCACTTCCTGTGGCAGTGAATTCCAAGTGTTAATCACTCTTTGGGTGAAGAAGTACTTCCTTTTATCCGTTCTAACCCGACCGCTCTGCAGTTTCATGGAGTGCCCACGAGTTCTTGTATTGTGAGAAAGGGAGAAAAGTACCTCTTTCTTTACCTGCTCTTTCCCATGCATAATCTTATAAACCTCGATCATGTCACCCCTCAGTAGTCTTTTCTCCAAGCTAAAGAGCCCTAAGCGCTTTAACCTTTCCTCATAGGGAAAGTGTTCCAACCCTTTTATAATTCGAGTTGCCCTTTTCTGCACTTTTTCCAAAGCTATAATATCCTCTTTAAGGTGTGGTGACCAGAACTGCACACAGTATTCCAAATGGGGTCGCACCATTGATTTATATGGGGGCATTATGATATTGGCTGACCTGTTTTCAATACCCTTCCTAATAATCCCCAGCATAGCATTGGCCTTCTTTATTGCAGTCACACACTGTCTCGACATTTTCAGTGAGTTATCCACTACAACTCCAAGATCTCTCTCTTGCTCAGTCCCTGCCAGTTCAGACCCCATCAATGTGTATTTATATTTAGGATTTTTGGCTCCAATGTGCATCACCTTGCACTTGGCCACATTGAACCCCATTTGCCATGTTGACGCCCACTCGCCCATCTTTGACAGATCCCTTTGGAGTGCCTCACAATCCTCACTGGTTTTCACCACCCTGAACAACTTCGTATCATCCGCAAATTTAGCCACTTCACTGCTTACTCCCATCTCCAAATCATTAATGAACAAGTTAAAAAGCAGTGGACCAAGTACTGATCCCTGCGGTACCCCACTGCTTACCACCCTCCACTGAGAAAATTGCCCACCTACACTCACTCTCTGTTTTCTATGAACTAGCCAGTTTTTGATCCATAAAAGAACTTGTCCTTCTATCCCATGATTTTTGAGCTTACTTAGGAGCCTTTGATGAGGAACTTTATCAAAAGCTTTCTGGAAGTCAAGGTAAATAATATCTATTGGATCCCCCTTGTCCACATGTTTGTTCACCCCCTCAAAGAACACTAACAGGTTAGTGAGACAAGATCTTCCCTTACAGAAACCGTGCTGAGTCTGCCTCAATAGGTTTTGTTCATCTATGTGCCTACTAATTCTTTCCTTAATAATGGTTTCCACCAATTTACCCGGTATCGACGTCAGACTGACTGGCCTGTAATTTCCCGGATCTCCTCTGGAACCCTTTTTAAAGATGGGAGTGACATTAGCTACCTTCCAATCCTCAGGAATGGAGGCAGATTTTAAGGAAAGATTACATATCTTTGTCAGGAGATCTACAAGTTCACATTTGAGTTCTTTCAGAACTCTCGGATGTATGCCATCTGGGCCTGGTGATTTTTCAGTTTTTAAGTTGTCTATCAGTTTTAGGACCTCCTCTCTCGTCACCTCAATCTGACTCAGGTCTTCCAACACCCCTCCTGAAATCAGTGGTTCTGGAGTGGGCAAGCACTTCTCATCTTCCACAGTGAAGACGGAGGCAAAAAATGCATTTAGCTTCTCAGCCATTTCCCTATCATCCTTCAATACTCCTTTTACCCCTTGGTCGTCCAAGGGCCCCACTGCCTCCCTGGCTGGTTTCCTGTTTCTAATGTATTTGAAGAAAGTTTTATTGTTGGTTTTTACGTTTTTTGCTATATGCTCCTCATATTCCCTTTTTGCCTGCCTGACCTCAGACTTGCATTTTATTTGCCATAGCCTGTGTTCCGTTTTATCAGCCTCACTGTGACTAGCTTTCCACTGCTTAAAGGAATTCTTTTTACTTTTTACAGCCTCCATTACTCTGTTTGTTAACCATGCAGGCTTTTTCCTATACCTGTTTGTGCCTTTCCTAACCTGCGGAATATATATTTTTTGAGCTTCTAGGATCGTAGTTTTAAATAGATCCCAAGCTTCCCCAATTGTTTTGACCCTTTCTACTTTTCCTTTCAGTTTCCTCCCCACGTGTCCCCTCATATCAGAGAAATTACCCCTTTTAAAGTTAAAAATGGTTGTGTGAGTCTTTTTGGCCAATTCTCTATTTGTACAAATGTCCCCCTTCGGCTTGTGCCAGAGGCTCGTGCCTCTGGCAAGGTGCTTTCTTAAATACTGAATTACAGTCAATCACAGTCAAACAGTACCCCTTCCTCTCCCTCTCTCAAGCAGCCAGGACTCTGCAACAATTCTAATAACTTTCACACACTCCCAAACACAGTCCTCCCACACAATATCCTCAGCTGAATCCCCTCAGCTGAAAGGAAGTACTCACTCACCCCTCTAGCAGCTCTGTCTCCTGCTCAGAGCTCAGCTGGGTCTATTTTACTTTACCTCAGCAGCTGCTTTGCAGCCCAGGAGCCTCAGCAGCCCATCGACAGCAGTGACAAAACAGCTCAGGAGTCATGGTTGGGCCCAGTGGCAGCGAAGCGGCCATGGAGCCACTGCGGGCCTGGTTGTGGCTGCAGGAGAGCCTGGAAGGCATGGGCCTGGTAAGGAAGTATGTGGGGGAGATGGGATTCCCCCCTCCATGAGTCTTGCAGGCCCACACTTCTGTCTGTCTAGTCTTCTAATGTCTGTTCTGCTTGGCAGAAAATCTCAGGGCAAGGGTCTTTGGCAGCCCTATCTGAAAGATAAAGGTAAAGGTAAAGGTTCCCTTGCTCGAAAGCCAGTCGAATCCGACTCTAGGGTTGCGGTGCTCATCTCTGTTTCAAAGACGAAGAGCCAGCACTGTCCGAAGACGTTTCCGTGGTCTTGGCCGGCATTGACTAAGCACCAAGGCACACGGAACGCTTTTACCTTCCCACCAAAGTGGTACCTATTTATCTACTTGCAATTTCTTGCTTTCGAACTGCTAGGTTGGCAGGAGCTGGAACTACAGATGGGCGCTCATTCCATCATGCGGCACCCGGGTCTCAAACTGCTGAACTACTGACCTTCCACAGCCTGCAGTTCAGCGTCTTAACCACTTGAGCCACTGCAGCTCCTATCTGAAAGATACTGCAGATTAAACCTAGAAATTTAGGCATGAGTTTCCTAACTCATAAGAGGAATGCTCCCCTCTTGAGATCTGCTTATGTCCTTATAATTTTTATAAGGTAAAGGCCTTGCTTGTCCTGAGAGAGTGAAGTTTAAACCCAGTAGCCCGTTAGTGTAACACAGAGGAAAGTACTGTGATTAACCTAAAGTTACCAGAGCAGTTGATAAGATATACTTCCTCTTCTCCTTTGGTGGGATAGACATACAGATGTTTCATCTGCTCCATGTCTCTTGGAAAGGATCATCAGTCATCTTGCCCGACACAACAGAACATGCTTCCAAGTACCCAGTCATAGGATTGTGCAGAGCATTTCTTCATGCATACTCAGCTACATCATTGGGCAAGAACATTTAGTATGCCATAACCACTTTCTTCTTGCAAAACAGTTTAGTGGCTCTACATGTTAGATCCAGGGAAAGGAGTATAAATTGACTGGTGCTTTTTATGTTGCTGCTGAATTCTCCCTGTGAAGACAAGTTTGTGAGCCCAAGGTGTAAATCTTACTGCTGCTAAGGTGGGCAAATTCTCCATTTCTGTATGAAGGCAGAGATTTTAAAAAGGAACAAATTCACAATTTCTCTACCTACTGTTGTGCTAAATTACTGTCTGTCTTACAAAGATACCGTGGCATCTAGTCTCTGCAAAAGAAATCACATTTGGATTGGGCTGGAATTCCTCTAAATCTTCTTGTAAAAATCCTTGACCAGCAGAGGGCTTCTTTCCCTGGAAATGATCCTTCATGCTGGAGATTCTCTGGGAAAGGTGGAGCAAAAAAAATACTTTTTCTTATTTCCTTTCTCTGTTTGGCTTTCATTTGTTTTGATGAGTGGTTAACATTTCCCAAGGCTGTGGATTTGACTGAATGTAGAAATGAAGCCTTGGAACCCATTCCTAAGAGACACTAAATTGCCCACAGTGTTGTCATACCTTTTATGGGCCTTAACTCTCTTTTGAGCCATGCTTGGCATTCGTTTTCCCTAATAACAGACTTCCTTTGTTTATATTTATTAATAAATTTCTTCACTTCACCAAGGAGGATTGCAAAAGATAACAGTTCAATCACACAGTATAAACCATCCCAAAAATCTAGGATTATTATAAAACAAGGCAAACCGAAATGATTTAAGGTGTGACATACCATATTGCAGAAAGTGGATTGCAAGGTAAAATGTAACGAAGTAAAGGCAAGGGGATGCATTCAGTGAACTTTGCAATAGACTACAACCCTATTACCTTATAAAAGTGTTCCATTCTATTACAGTTCTAATCCCTTTATAAAAATGCCCTTCTGAACATTCCTGTTTTGCATATTCTGTGGAATGATAGAAGTGCAGGGGCCTTCTTTAGGCAAGCCCTTCCCCGGGGTGAGAGCCACAACAGAGAAAGAATGTGTACGTGACAGGAGTTTTGAAAAAAATACCAAATTTGAAATCGTGTACGTTAGCATGAAAAATTCTAAGTCATTGTACTCCATGGGTTTAAGTTAGATGCTGGGCTGATCACCAAGAGACCAGAAGTCAAATAATGGCTGCTGAGGCGTTGCTTACTGGCTAGCCCAGTTACTACCTGCCAGTTGGGACTTCATTCAGTCGGGGCTTCAGTGGAATGTACTCACTAGTGAATGTGCTTAAGATTGCAACCATAATAACATACTTAAAAATACTGTTACTTGGATATGCATTTGGGAGCTTGAACAATTTAACTTGTATGCAGTATTTTAATATTTATATTATATTATAGTAATATACTGGGATGTTTTCTTCAGCCCTTTAACTCTGTGCAGCGTGGTATCTTTGGAAAGAGTTTGTGGTCATGTAAATGGATCAGTATAGTTTCACTGCAGTGCATATTCGTGTCATTCTCAAGTACAAGCAGTCAGTACTTCTGCCACTCGGTTGGGGAATAATATCAGACACTCTCACAGTATGTGACAGAGATGGAAAGCCATTTCCTATTGGCAGATCACAAGACATCCTGCTTATAGATGTGCTGCCTTTATTGATTTGGCGCATGGATGAACTCATGTGTTCCTGTGGAGTCCAGCTGACTTCTGGAGTGCTTCAGTTGGGCACAGTGCTTTGCCAGCATGTGATTAGCTTATGGCTTGAAGGCTTATTTCCAGGACGATGAAGATGTGGAAGTGCAAATACAGGTTAAGAGTTTCACTTACTTTTACTCATTGGCCATCTCTGCCATTTCTGATGGTTAACGGTGGCTTTATAGTCATTGCATTTAATTTAATAAAAAAAGATATCTGTAAGGTGTAAGATATGTGAAGGGACAACTTGATACTGTGATGTTGTTTAAACTCTTGTTGCTGTGCAACGTGAGCTTGGCAGTAAGCTACCACAGGGGTAAGTGGCTGCCATAGCCACCCACAGCTCTTGGATGAACTGTCAGTTTCCTTACAGACCCTGGAGGAACCTCAGAGGATTACAGAATTGTGTTTAACTTTTCCCACCTGATCCAGAACATAAGTCAAACCTGACCAAGTTAAAACAGCTTTAATAACAGCACAAATGGAACCACAGCCAGACATGTGTGGGAAATGTTAATGGTTTGAATCCTGTGCTGTCATAGTTTCTTCACTGTTAATCCCTTTTTAAACAAAACAGGACAGGGATTGATAATGAGGGACTAAAAGTATGTCTGATAAAATAATAATGTGAACATAGATTGGCTGCAATCTATAATCAGTGCAGGCTGTAGTGAACCTACAGTTGGGCATGAAGACATGTAGTTGCCATGCTCGCTCTCCTTACTCCTTCCATCCCCTGCTTGCACTTTGACCTTGATCGAAAACTGTTGAGTTTGCTCGAACTTCAGTTTGTTGCAGTCTGGATGCAGGAACCTTGCCAACGTGGAGATTGTTTACTTCCCATGAGCTGGGATTCTAAACCTTGGCTAAATCTCAGTTTAGAATTCTGGTTTAGTGGGAATAACAAACTCCACTGGGTTGAGGCACATTGTGAGGTCAAGCACCCTAATCTCCCCTCACGAATTAACATGACTATTAGTCCTAGTCTGGCTTGCAGGTGTTTGTGATCTCAGTGTCTCTGCAGCTACCATCCATATCTCTTTCAAGGCTGTACTCAAGAATTTGGCAATTGGTTAATCATGAGAACCTGTGCTCAGTTGTATAACCAGATGGGAGGGAGAATTAGGAGCAGTTACTAACATCCTCTGGAATGTTCCAATGAAGAAGAGTCTTGATTGGATCTGAGATACCATCTGATGCCAGAGGGCAAGAAGCTATACTAAGGATATAGGCCATAGAGGGTTATGCTACCACCATGCTAGTGTGCTTAGATATGTTATGCTTCGTCATGATGAACTGCAACATATAGATTGCATTTATGCTACTGCATGGTTTTTGTGCTGCAAGAGATTGGCCATCTAATACTAAGGTACTCTGTGTATTAGATAGGAAAGTTAGCTTCTTTGTTTTCTTGCTGCTAAGCCATAATGATGACTGCCTGGTTGATGGTTTTAATAATTTAATAAATCTTTATATATTTTCACAAGGTGTGAAAATACTTGTGTGCTTTCAACCTTGAGGTCTGGGGAGTTGTTCAGGGGTTCCAAGCAGGGGACCAGGAGCAACAACCCAGGGGGACCTGGGCTTGGGTCTATGACACACATGCATTTGGAATGTAACAGCAAATTGGGGAAACAGAGGAGTACGGGAACAAGCTGTGTCTGTGACTGACTGGAATCTAATTGCAGTTTATCGTAATGTCTGTATGGAGTCATCTCAGGATGGATTCACAGAAATGTTTTTCCTAGTATGAGAGGACTTTTCGAAATAACTTCCTGATATGAATTGATTCCATTGCTATGCTAAGATACCCTTTCCCTGTAGTTCCCCAAGGAAGTGACTAAGATATATATATAAAAACTAAGATATATCTGGTAGCTTATTGGGCAAAGCATTTACATTATTTTGTGGGGGCCATGGATTCCTGGATTAGGACCCTTTCTGATCAGTTACCTGACACATATCCAAAGTGGTAATCTGTAAATTTACTTCCAAATGTAGATTTCTCTCTCCTGTATTGGACCCTAGGAATGTATGAAATCTCCCCAGCATGGCTTTCTAAGTAACTAGGTTGATTTGAACTGAATTTGTGTTTTGAGAATGATGCCACTGAATGCAAGGAGCTCAGGATCCAGTTCAAGTGACCTTGTGTCATTTAGTCTTTTTGTAGTTGAACTCTGGATCTGATGTCACCAATTTAGTGCCCGAATGACCTTTTAAAATAAGCTTGTTTGTTTTTTCACTTATAGTTAAGTAGTTGAAATCATTATGAACAGAATGTACCTTTTCCTTATGTATAGGGAACTCAAGGTGGTGTATATTTTATAAACATTCTAGTCCAAGGGTCCCCAACCTTTTTAGTCTCTGGGCACCTTTGGAATTCTGACACAGTATAGTGGGTGCAGCCAGAAAATGGCTGCCACAAAATGGCTGCTGCAGGAGGCAGAGTAGCCACAAAATGATTGCCACAGTATAACTTCAGTCACACAGTGAAGATTCTTGTGCTGCTGCAAAAGCAACGTTTTAAAAAATCTACAGCCAATCAGATTTCCAGTGGCCAATCAAAAGGCTTGCTGGGCAAAAACCCTACCTGGCCCCACTCATTTTCTAAAAACATTTGGTGGGCATCAGAAAAAGTGTCGGCAGATGCCAGGGCACCAGTGAGCACCACACTGAGGATCCCTGTTCTAGTCAAGCATACAATTTTGATAAAATGGCCGATTTACCTTATTGTATCTTAGTGTTTTGTCTTTCTGTTGTGAAGCTTAATCAGTATTAATGCATTTATTACATTATCATGCTTCTGGACACTAAATCTAATGTTCATTTGCTATTAAATAATTCTGAAGCTACTTGGAACAGACAGAATAACTTTAAAATTCTGGCTGGCAAAACCTCCCCCCCACACACACACACAACAGTGTAAATGATAAGGATGAATTATTTGTTAATGTGTATATAACATCCTAAACTGTCAGTTGCTTAGTTTAAAAAGTCAGTTTTAAAAAGACAAAATAATGTCAGCATGTTGGTGAGCTCCTGACTTTAATCACAACTGTTAAAAAACTCTCAGTGACCCAACAAGAACTCCAGGCAGCAGCATCGATCAGTGCAGCCGTCAGAATGTTTTGTAATAAAAGTGTAAAGCCAGTAAAATAGCTTCACAACACATGCAGCTTTCCATGATGTCCAAAGAAAAAGGATGTGAAGGGATGCCAGCTAGTCATAGCATCACGGTTCCTGTAAATTACCCTCTGCTTCTGGTGGGAGGAAGATGGATAACAAAGTCGACAAGTAAATACATGCTACATAAATATGCATAAATCCATTACCATCTGCCACATTGTCCAATTTGAGGAGGTTGTCTTTCAGTGTCTACCACATAAATCAGTTTAAATCAGTTCCCCTCAAGCAGTATTTTCTCTAATGAATCAGTAAAAGATCCACACTCCATGGTGGCTCAAATGCAAGTAAATAATACAGGAAATACTGTTGTTTACTTTTTCTCTTATGAGAAGCAGCTATTTTGTCCAAATTTATCTTGATGCTTACCCACATTTGAATCATTGGGATGTGGGCATGGAAGTGTTAACCATAAATGGTTATTGGGTATTGGTTTGGCAACACAACTTAATAAAATTCATGATGGTCACTGTAAATTATGATGGTAAATAGTTGGCTTTTTAAATGTGATTTGCATAACTATTCTCTATTAGAATAATCCATTAATATATTACATGACTGGAATTAATTCAGACGAACAATAAGTTTCCCTTGTTAAGTTTTTACATTGTATTTTCGTGGTTGCTGCTTGTCCCCTATAATACAAATAATACCTTTCCAGTATTTAGTTTTAACGTTTGGTTATAGTGTAAAACTTAGTAGTATGTTTACCTCTCTTAGGAGAATATAATCACTTCTGCTAGTTCATTTGGTATTACATTTATATTTAATGTAGAGGCTAAATTCCTTAATAAATATTTACTTTTTTTAAAAAAAGCTTGTAACAATCATAATCATTATATTGCATGTGCATGTACACACAGAGACACAAAAACAACTCAGAATGTAACATGAACAAAAATATTAATCTTATCAGGAACATGCCTTATTCCAGAATCTTTCTGCCAACTAATTAATTCTTTTGCAAGGAGTGAAGTGTTGCTCCTTATACGCATGTCCTCCTCTGGGCTCAATGTCTGTCTATATACTATTTATTTTCTTTATTTATTATTTTAACTTTTACCCTCCCCTCCCTGCCGAGGCAGGCTCAGGGCGGCTTACATAAAACCCAGTAAAAACAATATACAACTCGGTATAAAATACAGCATAAAATAGACACTAAACAATTCAAACCATTGATATGTCGGTGGCGATACAGATACAGTAAAATGTGTTCAAAAGCACGTTCAGCGGTGCGTCTGCTCTAGGTAGCTGCGGCTGAGAATAAGTTGGTGCAGGGCATAGCTGATAACGTACAGCTCCTATTGAAACGCTTGCCGGAAAAGCTCCATTTTCATGGCCCTGTGGAACTGTCCAAGGTCCCGCAGGGCCCTGACCTCACCCGGAAGCTCATTCCAGCAAGTCAGAGCTGCCAGAGAGAACGCCCTGGTCCTAGTTGATATCAATCTGGCGGACTTAGGGCCAGGGAGGGCCAAGCGGTTTTGTGACCTTGATCGCAGTGCTCTCTGGCTAACATGCAGGGAAAGGCGGTCCCTGACCATAAAGGGCTTTAAAGGTCAAAACTAGCACCTTGAAGTGAATCTGGTATGCTATTGGCAGCCACTGCAGTATCTTTAGCACAGGCTGGATGTGCTCCCAACTAGGGAGACCCATCAACAGCCTGGCCACCGCATTCCGCACCAGCTGCAGCTTCCGGAGTTGCACCAAGGGCAGCCCCATGTAGAGAGCATTGCAGTAGTCCAACCTTGAGGTGACCATAGCGTGGATCACTGACACCAGATCATTGCATTCGAGGAAGGGAACCAACTGCCTAATTAGCCAGGGATGGTAAAAGGCTGCCTTGGCAGTGGCTGCTACCTGGGCCTCAATCGTTAAGGAAGCATCCAGGAGCACTCCCAAGCTCCTGACCCTTGGTGCTGGCACCAGCAGCACCCCGTCGAAGGCCGGTAGTGGGATCCCTACCCCTGAGCTGCTCCGATTCAGGCACAGGACCTCTGTCTTCGTTGGATTCAATTTCAATCGACACAGTCTAAGCCATCCAGCCACGTTCTGCAGCGCCCGGTCCATTTCTTCTGGGGTAGAGTCAGATTGGCCACCCGACAGCAGATAGAGCTGGGTGTCATCTGCATATTGGTGACAGCCTAGCCCATGCCTCTGGGCAGTCTGGGCTAGGGGGCGCATATAGATGTTAAATAGCATCGGGGAAAGCACTGCCCCCTGAGGCACTCCACAGTTGAGTGGGTGCCTTCGGGACAGCTGCTCCCCAAGAGCCACCCTTTGTCCCCGACCTTGGAGAAAGGAGACAAGCCATTGCAAGGCAAGCCCCTGAATCCCCATGTCGGCAAGGTGGTGGACCAGTAACTGGTGGTTGACCATGTCGAATGCCACCGACAGGTCCAACAACAACAGTACCGCTGTCCCGCCCTGATCCAGATGCCTCTGGAGGTCATCTGTGAGGGCGACCAGTGCTGTCTCCATCCCATGGCCTGGGCAGAAGCCGTACTGGAAAGGATCTAGCATGGAAGTGTCATCCATAAAGCTCTGCAACTGTATCGCCACCACCCTCTCTATTAATTTGCCCAAATAGGGCAAATTGGAGACCGGCCGATAGTTGGCCAATTCGGCTGGATCCAGAGATGTTTTTTTTTAAGAGAGGGCGGACCATCGCTTCCTTGAGAGCCCCTGGGAACAGTTCCTCAGAGAAGGACTTGTTAATAATATCCCTAAGGGCGCCTTGAAACCCCTCGCGGCCAGCTTTAATTAGCCAAGAGGGGCATTCTTCAAAAAGCATTGCTAATATTTAGACAAAAACAAATGCTTGAGACCTATTCTTTGACAATTGATATTTGAAAACAAGACAGATTTACCGTATAGAACTGAAAATAAACAATTTTATCTATATATTTACAATAATTTCACTAATCCCTTAGTATTGTTTTAGCTAAATTTCTTTCTCTAACTACTTAAAAAGCTGTTGTATTCATTAGTTTAAATTGTTTCATTAGTGATACGAAGGGACATTTGTTGCAACAAACAGGTTCTGAGTGAAACTTTATGAGACAAGAATTAAGCCTATTAACTGATATTTCACATGAATTGACGTTCCTTATGCTAGCTAGCAAACACGTTACTACAAGATGGTAACCACATATGACTGGCAAGTAGGTATTGTGCTGTTGAGACAAATCTGAATCAATTATTGTTGTTTTTATTTTTGTCCTTGCTTCTTCTTAGTGCTTTACTCTTGCAGGCTCCTATACAATAGTTTTTCTCTCACACCTCTTATATAGTCAGGGGCACCCAAAGCACTGAAGCAGGAAGGACCTGGAAGTAATCCCCACTAGCCAGTGATGAGTACACCGCTATCAGTAGCATTATAGCCAGGGAGGGAAGGTGGCATCGTATATCTCAGTCTCATTAGATCCTGGACACAAAGCAGGATTGGAACTTGGAAGGGAGGTCTCCAAGGAAAATTCAGTAGAGCAAGAGTCCCCAACCTTTTAAAGTCTTTGGGCACCTGTGGAATTTTGAAATGAAGAAGAAGAAGAGAAGTAGTGATAGAATTTATACCCCGCCCTTCACTACCCAAGGGAGTCTCAGACTGGCTTACAAACTCCTTTCCTTTCCCTTCCCCTCCCCTCTCCACAACAGACCCTCTGTGAAGTAGGTGGGGATGAGAGAGCTCTGACAGAAACTGCTCTTTTTCAAGAACAGCTGTGCCAGAACTATGGCCTACCCAAGGTCATCCAGCAGGTGCAAGTGGAGGAGTGGGGAATCAAACCCAGTTCTCCTAGATTAGAGTCCGCACACTTAACCACTACACCAAAATGGCATAGTGGGCACAACTATGGCTGCAAAAATGGCTGCCAAAGGAGGTGGAGCCAGCCGCAAAATGACCGCCAAAGCTTATCTTCTGTCAAACATTTGAAGATTCTTGTGCTGTGGTTGCAGCTACTGCCAAAGTAATATTTTTTAAAAAGCGCACAGACAATCAAATCTCCAGTGGCCAATCAGAAGTCTTGCTGGGCAAAAGCCCCACCTGGCCCTACCCACTTTCTAAAAACACTTGGTGCTGGGTGCCATATTAGGGACCCCTGCTGTAAAGGAAGGCAATGGCAAGCCACCTCTGATTCTCACTTGCCTTGAAAGCCCTTTGCTGGGGTTGCCAGAAGCGGTCTGTGACTTGTTGGCACTTTACACACACAAACACACAGGGTTATAGCTGGAAAAAAAACCCCAGAAGGCCAGCATGGGACTGCTAGGGTCAGGACTATAATCTATAGGACAGAGATAACTAGGGCAGCCTGTGAAGGGTGGTTCTCAAAATGATGTGTATTAGAAGACTCTTGCTCTTTTGTTAATGGTCTAGATAAAATTTTCTATAAGCCAACAATATGCAAATTTTAAGAAAACTTACTTGCTTAAGACTGCCTTATTTAACTACATATTATTTCCTCAGCTAATATGAAACAGAGTAGTGGTCCTCAGACAGCTATTACATAGGATTTAATGTTTTTAAAAGTTTGGATTTTATTTCTATCGCTGTTGAAGATTTTTGTGTGGGTATATGATTTACTGTTTAGTTCAGGTTACATTTATCTACTTGTATAGGCCCTGTACTTGTGAATACAAGTTTTTCATGTCAGAGTTTTAAAGTTAGGGTTCTCTGTTTTTATTCATACAAAATAGAGGCTAGAAATACTTAATATAGCTCATAGTGATGCTATATATCATCATCTGCGCGCCACACCAAAAATCCTAAATCGGTAGTGCTGGATGAGTGCAGATATAATTGTCGGTACTGTGAATTTAATTTAGCAGAACTCAAGGGCATCTGAAGATGTTTCCTTGAGCTAATATGTGGAAGGAATAAACCTCATCCTATAAATTAGGTCATTTGTTATTATTTTACAGCTTGAATGGCAGGGAACAGGAATAGAAAAATATACCCTGAAACCAATTTGAATGTTACTCAGACAAATAAAAGGCTGAGGCTGTTGCTGACCTCTTCTGACAAACAGCTGGAGCCAAAAGTGGCCATTGAGTTGTCATTTAAAGACTTTATGGAGGAGATCCTTCAAATCAGAGGAACAGTAAACAAGGTAGATGGCCTTTCTACCCAGGTTCAAATTAAGATAGCCCACATGAAAGTCAGTGCAAATGAAATTAAGGGGTAAAGTGAAGGAAGCTGAAATAACAGCTCCTATGTGTTGAGACGATTAATAGCTTATGTTAAAGAAGGTGCTAAATTGAATCAAGTTTCTTGAACAGTCTTTGGAAAGCACAGAAAATCGTGCAGTGAAATTGAGTTTTTGGGGACAAGGTGATCTTCTGTGTTGCAACTAAGTACTGTTTCAGCTTTGTGGCAATGGTTAGCCTATGTACCTAAACCCACCCTGACCTGGATGGCCCACGCTAGCCTGATCTTGTCAGAAGCTAAGCAGGGTCAGCTCTGGTTTGTACTTGGATGAGAGATCACCAAGGAATTCCAGGGTTGCTACACACAGGTAGGCAATGGCTCTTCTCTTGAAAACCCCAATACAGGGTTGCCATAAGTTGACTGTGAATTGACGGTTCTATTTATCTGTCTGCATGTTTATCTGTTGTATAGGCTGCTTAAAGCTGCCTCTCCAGGGGCCAGGTCATGAGATCAACAGGCCCTACCCCATAACAACATTAACTGGAGTTGGGTGTTTGCTGTGCAGAATCTTCCAGTACCTTCTCAATTGTGCATACTCCTCTAAACAACTTTAGAGCTTTCCCTAGATTTTTAAAACGTGGATGGGCAGTGGTCAGATGTAGCTGTAAATGTGGGTAGTTGGTTGGGCAAGATGGAGTCACATGGTTGGGGGGTAGCACATACTCTTGCTGTCTACTCCTGTTCTCTTAAGTCCAGTTAATGTTCTGTCTGTACTGTTCCCATGTGCAACTCACTTTTTGTGCACAGCTTTTACTACAGAGTTGCACAACGAAAACACTAATATGTTCCAGAATCAACCTTGATTAGAAACATGGGAGTTATATTGTGAAAGTATGAAATCAGGCCCTACCCCATGACATCTTCATACCCTTCCCCATGAATTTGGGGTGCTGTGGGTTTGTTCAGGGAAGGGAGAGGGAGGACAAAAAGGGGGGAAGTTCTGACAATGATGCGAACAGCTCAGCAGAATCCTCTGACCAGGAAGAAGAATTAGGGGCTGCTGCTCCTAAACCTTTAAAAGTTATACTGGACTTTGATAAGAAGCGCAGAGGATAAGCAAAATAGAGTAAAGTCTGAAGTTTATTATAAATTAGTTATCTTAAAGCTAAGAAACACTTTAGCCAAGCAAGATTGTCTTTGCGTGAGCTTCCGGTTTATGGCGACACGTAGGCAGACACATCTCCCGGACGTCCCGGGGATGTAAACTGCACACCAGCGTGTGGGAGGGGGTCCGATGGGTCACGACCCCCCCCCGGACTTGGTAAAAGGCTCCCAGCCAGGAGGCTTTTGAGGGGCGACCTCTTCAATGGCCGAAAGCTGGAGAATTGAGAC